>NC_051210.1:52323778-52536307 GCF_015220075.1 Falco rusticolus
AAATCAATATATGTAGCCAATCAAAACTTAAGAGATCTGAGTATATTGATGCTTCGATTAACATAATTTAGTTTTGTCCTGGTTTGGGCTGGGATGGAGTTAACTTTCTTCTTAGTAGCTAGTACAGTGCTGGGGTTTGGCTCTGATGTGAGAACAATGCTGATAACACACTGATGGTTTTGGTTGTTGCTGGGTGATGTTTATATGTTTATATGTTTATATATATATATATGATGTTTATATCCAGCAAGAGGGCTGGAGGGGCACAAGGGACTGGGAGGGGACACAGCCAGGACAGCTGATCTGAACCAGCCAAAGAGGTATTCCATACCATGGGATGGCATGCTGAATATATAAAACTTGGGATGTTAGCTGGGGCCTGGGGATCGCTGCTGGGGGACTGGCTGGGCATTGGTCAGCGGGTGGTGAGCAGCTGTACTGTGCATCACTTGGTTTCCCTTCTCCCTTCCCTTTGGATTTTATTCTTTTCCCCCACCTTTCTATTATAATGGTTATTATTATTATTGTTATTGTTGTTTTTACCTTTTAAAATTCTGTTTATATTATTAAATTGTTCTTATCTCAACCCCTGAGTTTTACATTTCTTTCTGATTCTCCTCCCCACCCCTCTGGGTGGGGGTGGGGCAGTGAGTGAGCGGCTGCGTGGTGCTGGGTTGCTGACTGGGGTAAAACCACAACAGGTTTTAAGAAAAAGTGCTCCTTTTCTTTGCTTATCTTGCTACAAAATTTATGTAGGTATCTCTAAAAATCCATCTGTTGTTGGGGTTTTGCTGTATTATAAGCTTTTGCTACATCTTGTCATCTGTTGACATTGTAAATAACTCACAGTTACTTTTATGGCTGGCTTCTTCTGCAGATGTTTTTAGAGTGTATAGAACTGACCATGTGAAGAAATTACAGCATTCTAGAAATATTATTTCCAGAGCTGTCTGAGCAACGAGATCTTTAATTAATATCTCATCCATTTATCTTTTTTTTTTATTTGCATCATGTCCAAATGTAATGTTGGCTTTGTTTACTTTAAGATTTACAGGTAAACTGGGTTACAAAAACATTTTACAAACACAGTGTTAACATTAGCATTAGAGTTTGGACCAGGCTTTTAAAGTGAATCTTCTAAGTGTGTCCACTGGTCAGACTTTAGTTCACTTTGTGTCCTGGGTCTGCAAAATGAATACCTTCCAGGTGAAACTGAAGTGAAAAATCTACTTCAGGAGTGCATAGAATGTGGCACAACTGCTAGTGGGCATTCATTGTTGTGTGACAAACAGGACTTAATCTCAGTTAAAAGCCTTGAATCACTAGCTTGAATGCTGTGTCCCAGTGTGGACTTGGAAACTATGTCAGTCTTTCACCACTTGGCCTTTAATATCCCTGTGTTGTATCAGTTTTTAGTGATTGAATTTGAATCTTGAGTGCTCAAATCTGACTCTTGAATCTCTGAATCCTCCTTTAGGTCACCTGTACATTTGTGTAGAGAGCTAAGCAGTAAAATTTGCAAACACCACACTGAGAAACTACCTGTAGCTGGAATATAAGTAATTATAAGGATAAATGCATTTTTTATGGCGGATTTTCTCCAATATTACAATGTTTTTCCAACTCATGTAGCTGAGTATCTTCTTCAGTTCTTTGCTATAGATCTCATCCAAAAATTCCTGAGACCTTTCTTCTAGTTAGGGTCATTATTTTTTGCCAACACATAGCAATGACAATCACACCTCCCTCCCACTCCAGCTATGCCTAGAAAGAGAATATTCACTCACGTTATGATAAAGATGTCACAATTCTCTGTTTCTTCTGATGAAACTCACACACAACTGATCCTTTTCCAGAAGACAAAGTTGGAGATGTTGACAGCTGTGGACTGAGAGTATGCTTGGCCTTCTTTACACAAACTGTTCCATTTTGCACAGAATGCATTGATTAGAACAAATATTAAAAAATAATTCTACATACTCAAAGAAGAAAGTTGGCGTGATTGTGATTACCTAGCCTACTGCTTATTTCAGTGGATAGAAACGCTGATTTTCAGGATCGCTCTGCATCTTTGTGTTATACAGGCCATCTGACCCTTTCCTAAGTGGTCTGAACTTTTTCTGATAAATTCTACCTTCCCAGAGCATCTAATTTTTCTGACACAGATTGCAGTCTAAAAGTCACAAGGCAGCTAATTGAAAGCCTGGTTATAAGGCTCATCTCATTAAATACTGAAATGCAAGCACCTCCTAAGTGAAATGTGGCAGCTGTTGAACAGTGAACAGCAAAACTGCACAAGCGCTCAGGATAGTGAAAAAGAACGTTGTATCTAATTGAAACTGCAGGAGAATTGTTAGTAGACAGAATGCAATTATCCAATCTGGAAAGTGTCCAAAATAGTAGGGTTAATATACATGCCTATTCCTCATTTTTTAATGTTGGAGGAGAGGGAAAATGAGACTATTATTGTGCTATATTGTTGTGTAAATCTTTAGAATTTGTGACACTAATATGTGAATCATTACAATTCCACTTGTTTCAAACCAAAAGAAGAGCCTCTTTGGAAGAAAGGCCACTATCTCATAGGATCAGAATGAAGTCGATTCAGCAGGAAGTGTCATCACTTTACCTCGCTCAGCACAGTCATCCTTTGGGGTCTCATAAGCTGTTCTGCACAAACCCTGAGCTCAATGTCAGTGTGCAGGCTCAGAAACACAATGTCTCTTAAAGAATGGTTTTAAAGAATAATGTAACTTGAAAAGCAAGCATTGGTAAGAAGGTGCTCTTCCTTGTAGTATGATGCTATTAGGTGGTAGTGTTGAGGTATTTTGGCAGCCATTTTGTTCCCTTGCCATACCACCACGTATATGCTTGCTGAAGCAAGCTTTTTTGGTTAGTTCTTTACTGTATGCTTCTGGAAGTAAAAAAAAATTCTTAATAAATTTTCTTTTTTTAATACATTTACATAAATAATTAGCTTTATTTCATCTGCAAGAGGTTTCTTCCTGTCCTTTATATATGCTAAGTTAAACAATACAAACTTCTGATCCCACATGATATTGATAGCATGTCAAGATTCATTCAGGTTAAAAAAAAACATCTTTTGACAGTTATCATCTTCAATCGACAATTTTGCAGAAAGGAAGGAATTTGCAGCCAAGAGATGGGGTAGAAAAATCCATTTTCTTTAGACAACTGAGTCTGCTCCTCTGAAATACTTCCCCAGAAGAAAGTAATGCTAAAACTAGAAACAGAAAAGATAACTCTGCAGGGGGAAAAGATTTTAATGTGTTGTACAATGCCTGTAGAGTCACAAATAAAAGAGTCAAAACTAGCTGAAGAGGCAGTGCCTGTCATGTTATTTGGGGTTAATGGAGAAACAGTAGATGTAAATAAGCCACCTTACAAAAAAACAATTGCAAAAACCGGCCATGTTTTCAGTGCTGAAGATATTGCATAGTTACATAGCTGTATTACTGAAGCTGAGAGGCTGGAAAGAGACAGAAAAACTAAATGGTTAAGACTGTCTGGAGAGAAGGGACAGAAGAGAAGAGGGTGAAAGTAAAACTTCCAGTGAGCTGAAATAGCAGAGTGATGCAAACACAAGGACATGAATAACAGAAGCATTTGAAGCAGTTAATCTCTAAATGCACAGAAAATGGTAAGACTTAAGGGAAGCTGAGAATGTTTTCAGAGTGGACATAGTTGTTTTTTTCTTTTCTTTTCTTTTTTTTTTTTTTTTTTTTTTTAAGTTCTATTACTAACAAACAACATTCCCTTAGGTAGGAATGACTATTTACTGAAGACAGCTTCCAGAAAAACTATAAGACAAGGTGAAATTATAACAGATGATAGCTGGCAACACTGATGCTAGCCCTATGCTAAAAAGTCTGGGTTGTGCAGCTCTTCCTGGAGATATGTAATGACCTGAGATCCAGACTTGAAAATAGAAGTGCTTAAATGCCTGAAGTGGTGCTGTGAAGATGTCTGAGTCGCTGTAGCAGAAGTTAGCAATGAGTTTACCATGGTGAAAGACAGAGGAAAAATCACATATCTTCATTTTGTTTTAGTGGATGAACAGTGCTCTCTGGACATGTCATGCATGCTTTTGTTGAGAAGGCTGTACAGCAGGTTTACATAAAGAAAAACATAAAGTAAACATAATAGAGAAAATATTCCTCCTTCAGCATTCTATGTTATATGTCTTGCACAGAAAATATCCTCTCTGTTAAAAACTAAAAAGAAATCAAAGACAAATATTGCCTTTCAATCCATGTAATGGTATAGTGGTGTGACATGTTAATGTCAGTGTTGCAGGCTGATAATATGGTACAATTACCATTTTATCACTCACAGGTGCAATTCAGCTGCCAGAACTAATACAGACCACTTACACAGATACTGACACACTACCCTTATTAGAAGGTCTGATACTCTTTTATGAACTAATCTGAATCAGTCTGGGCATAATTCTGACAGTGCTGTCATTGCACATTAATAAAACTACTCTCTTCAGCAGTAGCAGAGTCCTGCAGTGATTTTAAAAGAGTAACATTAAGACATACTTTTAGGAGTAAGATGTAATGTGTATATGATGAAGAGTTATTGCATTTATTATGACATTAATGATTAAGAATAATGATTAAGACTACCTCCATAACATATGTATGAGAGAAGAATGGGATTGAAGTGTAGCATGTTCATGGAAATAATGTTACATTTTCTTTATGAATGTCTGTTCTGGAGTTGAAATATTCACTTTTCTGCCTCTTTATTGTTAAGAAACTCTTCAAAAACTGTAAGAAAATAAATAATCTAAGTAATTTGAGCCCCGTCTGCATGCTTCAGTCAGTTTACTCATCTCTGGACTATCAAATTCAAAGCCTATGTGTTCAAGTTTATGCTGAAATACCACACAGGATTAAATTTCTGGAGGAGTCTACTAATGAAGCTAGTGAATGAAAACACTGATAACTTTCCTATCGACCTGACAATAACGGAAAATGTTGTAATTTGACAATGAACAATTGTTCAGTGTCGCTGAGGTAGAAGACTAGGAATTACAGCAAGTTAAAATCTAGACTGTCAGAAAATAAAGATTCTGACTGCAACTTCTGTTGCTTTTTTATTTTGTGTTACACATTAGTCACACAGTATTGTCTAAATTGGTCTAATGGCTACTTTTTTGTGCCTATAAATTTGTTAGGGTATTGCCAAGACTTCCCATTTTTAAGAGTAAAAAAGGAGAATAGTCAGTTTTTTTATCCAGCTTTCTTATTCTGATATAAAACTGATATAAATACCTTTGACTGAATGTTAAATATTTGTGTTAGATAAGTAGAAAGAGAAAGATCATGCATCTTCTGTGCTTCTAAAAATCTATTAATATTTTTAAATTATCATTTAGCTGTAATATGAAAAGGATTTTGGAGATTAATATGCTGTGACTGAAATTGATTCATTTCAGTCCTAATTCCACATCCAGCTAGAGAGTATTTAAGAAATCAAATTCCGCTTTCCTGTGTACAGTGTTATGTAAGGAAAGCCACTTACACAGATATGAAATTAACCATGATACAATGAGGACTTCTGGGTGGTATCCCAAGACAGCACTTTGAAAATATTGTTCTTTTTTTTCCCTCTGCTATGAGTTAATAAATTGTTTATGGACCCATGCCTTGGAAAATGCTTTTCTATTTATTTTCATTATGTAGGTGTTTGTAAACCATGTATTCTGTCTATTCATACCCCTTCATTCTCCCCTTGTAGAAAGGTTCTGGTCCACAAAACAAGTCAGTAGTTTCCTGCCCCTGCTCTGAACGCTTCTGCTTTTCCAGTGTGTGCATTTACCTATAATTGACAAGCCATTGCAAGGAAAGAGGTATTCCCTAGCTAGCTGGCCTTTGCAAAGAAAATCCTTGAAGGCAATCAACAAACTGAAATACCACACATTTTCTTAGCTTGAAATTCCTAATAAATCAATATCAGGCAAATATTCATACATTAAAGGTTAAATACTTTTAAGTCTTTTGACAGTAATTGAGTGTATTGTCAAGAGAGGTTTAATTTTGCTTGAGTTTTTTTTTTTTTCTTTCCATTTTATTACCGTTTGCCTCAGATAGTAAATATTTCATATTACGGACTGACACTTCACAGTTGGCACAAGTAAATATACAACAGTCAACTCTAGCTTAAAGGCCTCCAGATGCAACTTTATTAAGAAATACCATTCCATAAATAAAGCTAATGTTTACTAGTGACTTTATATCCATGGAAGCAATATTCACACACACATCATCAGAACTGCAATAGCTGAGACTGTAAGTCTCCCATCAGTCCTAGTCCCAAGAGAAGGATCAGATGTTCTTGATTAAGATGCCTCCATAATAAATCTCAGGTTAGCTGTTGATGTCATTAACATCTGTCTAGGCATGGCAACACCTCTTTAATTTTGAACTCTGAGATACGGCTTGCAGATTGTACTTTCAAAGGAATTAGGATGCTTGGAAAAGCACCTGAACACCTACACAGGTGCTTTTAGAAATCACATTGGTGACAGTAGGATGATTAAGTGTTTTGACAAATCTACATCTATCTTTAATGTACTGAAATATCTTTCGAAAATCTTAGGGCTTATGCATCTTTTATCACATAATCAAGAAAAGGCAGAAGACAAACCCAGACAAAACTATGCCTGGGAACAGCAATATACTATTCAGAATACCTTTTTCCTTTTCTACATGATATACATCATGGACATACGATGAGTAAAGAACAGGTCTTGGATTTTGAAGCATGAGAAGTCTGCTGTTCAAAGAAAATATTTTTTTCTTACCACAAATACAGTGATCATAGAAAATACCGAGAGTTCTTTGAAGAACAAAGCTTCTATGTCCTTTTTTCTGGTTCCATACATCATGAAAGCAGCAGAAGTGTGAAGTAGCTCAATCACAGTTTAATGCTTGATCAGATGAAGTGTGTGAGAAGATAATTTTCTGTTCAGATATGAAGTGGGTGCACAGCTCCCCTCAGCCTTCATTCAGAAAGCTCCCAAAAAATCAAGTAAGGTTGAAATTCATCAATTGGAGGTTACCATAAACCGTTTGAAAGCATCACAAAAGATAAAGCTATTTTTGCCCATTGATAGTGGCTATATTCTGGCAGACTTTTATTTCTGTGCTCAAATACATATTGTCTTAAAGTATTCTTTGGACTTCTATGAGTGAAGTCACTTTATCATTTCAGTGTGAAATCTTGTAATTTCTGTGCTTGCTTTCATCATTGTAACACACCAACTTCAGTGACCCTGTTTTCAGTTGCTAATAATGTAAATAAGGTAAGAAGGAATTAATTCACACTGGCCAGATATCACACAGGTCACTCAGTTACTGCCAAGAAACCTGTTTGCTTTCTGAAATGATCAATAAAAGCTCAAAACAAACCTTTGTTCTCTGTTTAGGTTCAGTGCCTAACTCTTTGTTTTTTTCTTCAGTTCCTTTAACTTTTCTAGACACTAACTCTACTTCTGGAATTCTTGTAAACATTAGTCCTTCAAGTAAAACATAATTCAGCTTCAGGTCTAGGAAAACTGACATGGGGGAGAGGAGTTTGGACTATTGTTAGAAGCCAGTTACTAAGTTATCTGGAAGGACTACTGTCAAATATCTCTGATCTTAAACAATAAAGGAACACAATATAAAAGTTGGTATTCTGAGGAATGGGTTAGGAAGG
The DNA here is from genome assembly GCF_015220075.1 of Falco rusticolus. NCBI lineage: Eukaryota > Metazoa > Chordata > Aves > Falconiformes > Falconidae > Falco > Falco rusticolus. The sequence continues at coordinate 52,331,510 of NC_051210.1, forward strand.
GTGGTGGAAGGAAGAAACTGTGATTCATGTGTTTCATGAGGAAATGTGTCACTTAGCTGCCAAACAGACATCATCTTTGTGAGCTGCCACCCTAGGATGTGACTGGTTAGCCTGTACTCAAGAATAAGTGCTTGGAGCTGTATTGCATATTTATTAACTTGAGAATGACATCCTGAAATTAGGTATTTGCCATGTGAAGCAAACTCGTGCCTTCTAATCTAGGGGGTTTTTTTGTTTGTTTGTTGTTTTGTTGTTTGCTTTTTTTTTTTTTTTTTTAAGAAGCTATGAATTAGACACTTTGGAATAGTCCTATGTGCTTTCACCGATCCTTACAGATTCTTAACTTAGAAGAAGAACATGGGTTATTGAATTTAAAGAATTCAGTAGCCCTTCCTTTCACTTCAAAGGTATGCCCCATCTTCTAAACTCAGTTAAAGAACTCTTGTAGAGTATGATGTACACTTTCTCATGCCCTCCATATAGATATTGACCAGTAAACGCTGGTTGAAACATTTCTACAAATCCGACAAGTGACAAGATCAGTCACTGCTCTTAAAGGTGAGCTATAGAAAGAAGGTTTGTAGAGAGTCTGGATTATTCCATTAGGTTTAAAAGGAGGAAATTAATAATTTACATAGAAGTCACTGCTAATTACAACTTTAACCTTGCAAAGTTTCAAAGTGTGAATAACTCACAGGAGTGTAATTCAGCTTCTGAAGCAAATTATTTCAAAGCCTAACTAGCATGAACATAGACTGAAATGAATAGATGCATTCTGAGCCCTTGCTTATATCTGCTTATTTTAGGGGGGTGTGGTGTGGTGTATGTTTGTTTGTTTACTTGCTTTTATAGTTTTTTGGGTGTTTATTTTTTGGGTTTTTTTTGTTTTGTTTTGTTTTTTTGTAGTTGTTGTTGGGGTTTTTTTGGGCAGAAGGATTGGAATTGTCAATAACTGTTTAAGCCAACAGCTGTATATATAGCAGTTATAAGCTGTGTAGTCAGTAATGTCACGAACTGACCATAAGTTATTTCTGATGTAAACCTGATTACAATTTTTACTTTTATCTGCTTTCTGGTCACTTGTCCATATTCCCAACAATATATTTGAAATACCTGAATCCCAGATAAATTTCAAGTATTCATTATTTGCACAGTCAAACTTCAAAAGTAAAATATCCTTCCGGGAAGTAATCAATCTTCTCCTCTTTGGATGTTTAAGACTCAGCATTTCTAATAATTTTAGGGCTAAACCCAAGACCTTTATGCACTGGTATAGTAGATTTCAGCCTTCTGAATAATATCTGTTATTCTTAGACCTTGCAGCCCTTAAATTTTCACACTTGTAACAACCTTAAGTTTTTCTCAATAAACCATCTGGAATACTTACGTGAACATTGTGTGTATAGGTTTCATGCTAGGTATGTATATATACCTGTACTGACAGAAAAAGGGGTAGGAAAACTGACAAATAAAGTTCTGAACATTTCCCTCTTCAATCGATGAAGATATAAGATATGCACATTAGAAATGTTAGTATAGCTATTACACAGTCAAATCACTTGTGAATAAAGTGCCAATTCTCAACTTAATCTGATTAAGCTTTCATCCTTTATTATGAACTACTGCAAAGTTCTGCAGTTGTGTATTGAAATTCTGCATATGAATAGTTTTGTTGCAATATTAAGGACTCACACGTAGGAACACTGAAGTTAATGTTTATAGCTTACCCTAGGTTTTATTATCTAATTATTATTACTTGAGCCCTAATTTTACAAGAACAAAGACAAAAAACCCTGACACAATATATAGTATTTAATTGAATGTTTTATGCAGCCTTGAAAACAGTGCATTTAATCACTCTACATTAGAGACTTTTTATTTGAATTGGTTTTTAAATGTCAGTAAATCCTGTAAACTGATTCAAGTTTGAAAAAATGTTTCAAGAATTGCAAAGGTATATATTTGGGAATGGTGACACATAGGACAAATATTGAATTCTTGTCATTTTAGACTTTCACTTATGACATCATTTAAAGATTTAATTATGAATATTGAAATTAAATATATTCTCTGATATTATGAGAAATTCATGGTAAGACTTGTAAGGCAATTCAGAAACATTGATAAGAGCAAATAAAGAACTGCAGAAGTGCATTTCCATTTTTATTGCTAATTGTTCTTTTCAGGTATGTGTCAGGTATTGCAAAGTTTATGAGTCATAATTCTTTCTGACTGTTCCTATCAACAAACATAAAATTGTGTATGCATAAAACCATGGTATTTGACTATGACTTTTTCTAACAGTAATTTTTTTTTTTTTTAATTATTTTTTGTTTAGATCTCTATCCTGAGACGCAACAACAGGATGTGCCTTGGAGAAGAGTAAGTTGAAAATGTTTTTGTCCTTGATATATAATAATAGCTGGATACTGTATCATCAATTTCAATAAAATTAATCAGTTATCCATGAATTTTAAAAATAGTAAGCTACTCCAACTGAGTTCTATCTATCAAGTCCTATACTGTTTATTCAGACTTATCCTTCATTTCAGCAGGAGCTTTGACTAAGTGACATTCTTTTGCATACATTGAATTTAATCATTAACAGTTTTGGAAAATTAGCATCAAATATTTCAGCAGCTATGTGTATCATAATCTCCTAAATTTTTATGAATAAAGAAACATTCTAGGTGATTTTGATGCCTAAGGAAAAAACAAAACAAAACAAAACAACAACAACAACAACAAAAACAAACCTGAAGAAAGATGAGCTGTTCTTACAAAACAAAGAAGCAAAGGAAGTGATCAGTATCTTTTCATTGATGTCCATCTTTCACATGTAAAGACCATGTGGATATTTTTGTAAAAAAAGTGTTTAGCTACCTATTAATCACTAGGCTTTCTCCTTTCTCTGTGCCTGAAATATCTATCTTCTCTATAGTGCTCGGAAAGCTGCTTTTTACTGTTAAAAATTATATAAGGCTAATATACAATATCTCTCTCTCACATATCATACTTGGAAGAATTTTTCATGTCCACATTTTGTATTGTTTTGTTTTATTCAAATATCAGCAAGTTCAAATGGTAGTAACTCAATGACATAGGTTGAGTAGAAATGAAGAGTGTCTGTTAACTGCTTGGTGTTGAGGGAATGACTGGCAGCAAATTTTTTGCTATGTCAAGTCTCTGCTGAGAGGTCAGGAGTTGTCATGCTGTTTTTCAACAGCAAAATTAGTCCAATGTAAGTAAAACTGACTTCCAAGTGGCATGATGTTACATTACAAAGCTGGCTTAATTTCTTATCAAATCCTTATTTCTATTTGTTAACAATAACACTAATACTGTTGGAGTGGAGGAAGTAAAATTACTGTAATACAGCAGTTATAAATGAGAACATAAGTACACTTGGAATTTTGCTTTGGTTTGATGAGTTTAGGGCTTGGATTTTAGACCAAAGACTAACCCCAGTCCCTAAAGAAACAGAAGTTCTCTAGTGAGGAAAATGATTCCTGTTTCACTGCAGACAAAAAAAAGATGCAATGGGTCCAAGGAAGGAGAGGTACTGGAAGTAGATCATCTGTGCCTGGCTCCTGGGATGATCTTTCATTTTTCCCTTTCCCCAAATATAAAAGTAATCTACAGCCATAGAAATCACTTGAGGTATATATTCAATTCATTTCAATTGTCACAGTTTCATTCCATTCAGCAGAGTGATATTAATTTTCATCACCTCACTGCCTGAACATAAATCTTTATTACTGCAATTAATAAGTTTCATTTTTCCCTACCTTTCATGTGTTTTGTGTGAATACACTATAATTCCAGTCATATTTGCAGGATGCTCTAGAAGACATTTGGCATAAACAGTTCAGTTGGAGTTACGCTTCTTTCAGGGCTGCTGAGAAATTGGTATCATACTCAATTCACTAATACTGTTGTGTTCTTAAGATGTCCTTTGCTATTCACAGTTGTAGTGCCTCAATATTTTTTCACTAAATGAGTAGAGATGAAGTTCTAACGGATGGAGGCAAGCTAAGAAGGGAAAAGGCAGGTTTTTTTCCTTAAAGTTATTATGCTGCAAACATGAGATCATTCATAAGCAAAGTCTGACCCACACATTTAGATGTTAGGATAACTGATCTTTTCCAAAATGAAGACATTTTAAAATAGAAGACTATGGACACAGTTTACTTCTTAGACTTGCAAGTCACACTCATAAGACATTTCTAACAAACTAGGAGGAAAAAGGGATAGTGAATAGGAAAATGTGAATGTTATGTCATGAAACAAGTATTCTGATTCAAAATACAGTAGAATACTTATGTCTTACTACCTTTTATGCATTCCAGATACAGAATCATAGAATAGAATCATAGCATCATTTAAATTGAAAAAGATGCTTACAATCATTGAGTCCAACTGTTAACCTAACACTGCCAAGTCCACCACTAAACCATGTCCCTAAGCACCACGTCTACTGCTATTGGCAGGTAAAAATAGGTTCACTAATTTGCAAATTACTATTTTGTGCCAGCAGAGGTGTCATTAGGATAGACATGTGTTCACACATGTTCAGATTACAGAATTAAACTGACATGTCAACAGAAGTCATAAAATAATCTTTGCAAAATTGTAGTTCCTCAGGTTAACCCTAGACTTCACTTAAATGAAAAGCACCCTAACAAAATAAAAATGTTTTTTCATTAAAGTCTTAAAAAAGTCGTTAAAGTTAGCAATGTTTAAAAAGGAACAAATTCAGAATATGAAAGAACAGGATGCTGAACTTTCTTTCAAAACACAAGCTATTTTTTCTTCTGGAGAAATAAAAATGGAAGAGCTGAAATTTAGTTTTTAGCTGATCCTGCTCTGTTTTGTCAAATGAAATGTGTTTAACACCTACTTTGAATATTTGCTTTGTCAGACTAATATGAGACTCTGTTAAAATTCAATTAACAGATAATGTAGACCTTTGAAAAATTTCTAAGAAATAATGTCTGGAAGCAGGTATATTTTAATTTTAAAATTATTTTCTTTATTGTTTTAAATTGCTTCAGGCTTTAAAATTTGTACACTGACCATTTTCTAATTGTTGGTCTATTCAAAAGCTTATCGCCCTTTTTATAATGATAAAATGTTTTGTTTCTTCTAATAAACCCAATTTAGATCTCTAAAAATATTAGGACTGAAAGATTCCTAGAAATAGTGTGTGCGAAAGGACAGAAAATTCCCCCTTTCAGCTTCAGTATTCTTTTGATATAATCATGTTGTCCAAAGTCAACTAAACATTTCAAAAATTTTGGATAAGAAAGCATCTTCACCCATTTCTTTTATTCTGAATAGCCAACAGGAGTGTCTGGCTGCAAGGGATGATAATTATGTTCCTTATTTGCAAGTAAAGGTTAAAGTTGTTATTACAACTACTATTATGCAATAATGTAGTTAACATAAAACAGATTTAAATAAATATATACAATAAAATTGTGTAATGTGGGTAGAAATTTGCAGACGATTTCTTGTCTTTATGACAAACCGCCTGTTTCAAAGAAACAGAACACAAATATTATGTAGATGAAATTCAGACTGATATTTTTTAAAAATATTATATGTTAAAATAAACACAAAGGATATGAATAAAAGAAAAGAATGAAAGAAATCTATTACACAGATAAAATAGTTCATATGAAAAATAACTTAGAAGTACTTAAGTGTTCACAGTTTCAACACAATCATATGAAAACATGATTTTTTGAAATGAACTATTGTAATCAATGTGCACTGCTCACCAAAAAAAGTGTTAATCAGATTGTTATAATTGTTATCAACTAAAATGTATGTCATCAGCAGTTGTGTTATCGTACTTCAACATCTGTACCTTAGAAAGCTAATAAATTCCACTCTTTAGGATTTGAAGTGCTTTAATACATACATATATATATATATATATACACACACACACACACACACAAATCTATTTTTCATGGTCAATATGAACTGAGACTATCATGCTCATATGATTTCCATCAGCATTCTTTCATACCTCTACTTCAACTGATCAGTTCTGAATTGAGGACCAATGCATGTACTTTTTGACCAATGAAATGGAGAAAATTTCAATTGTCTTTGGGGCTGTAGAGCTAAACACTTTTCAGTCCTGTGTCTGTCTCTGCATACAGGAGAAAGTTTTATAATATTCTGTTAATAAATTTCTGGATTATTTACATATATATATATATATATATACACAGAGAGAGAGAGAGAGAGAGAGAGAGAGAGAGAGAGAGAGAATGTATTCCTTAATTAAATAACTTCTTTTAACATTTCTAATCCTTTTTATTTGTTACAGTGAAATTAGTAGAAAGATGTTAGTCTTATTTCTTAAGTGAAAATGAAAGAGGTACGAGAATAGTTCAGCATGCTAAAGCCTGTGAGCTATTTAGTAAAAGCCACCTACATCCACTGAAATATCACAGGAAGAAAAAAAGACATAGGCATAAAATGAGGAAAATTTTATATTCTTGTAAAATGATTATGCAGCATATGGCTTAAACTATAGCAGCCAAAAAAAGTAAACCAAACGCAAAAAGTCTACACCTGTATATTTGCCTGTAAGTCAATTATTTTTCTTCTTGAGTATTCAAAAGTGACTGTAAAACCCTGGACCCTAGCCTATTATTTCTATGATGTTTGGGAAGATCCTGAAAAATTAGTGGTTTTCCTTTTATTTAGTCCAACAAGAACCCTTATGTTTATTATAAAGGTAAAAATAAGATTTGTTAGTCTGTCAAAGACAAATTCCAAAGGTGTTACGTGCTGCCTGACAACATCAGAATTTTATTTTTTTTAATACAATAGCAAAGAACAATTAAACAAAAAAATAAAATAATTAGGTCACTTACATTTAGTGAAAAGAAAAAGTAAGCCCCTCCCACTGGGGAAATCTCAACCAACAGATGCAACCCAGATACCTAGAGTGGAGATGAATGATATTTTCAGCTCCAGGACTGGAACCTCCCTCTCTGAAAAGCAGGAACAGAAGACTTCCAGTGTATTAAACACTTAGCACAAGTCCCTAAATACTGTGTCATGTACTGCGGGCACTTTGGCACTAGGTTTTAACGTTGTAGTACTTTTGTGAACTCCACATGTGTAGAATACTGTAAGCATTACCACTACTGCAGGATATGAGATTTTATAACCGCAACAAGGACCATGTATCTCCTACACAGCTTCTTTCATATATGATCTGCTGATATCTGTGTAAAAATCCCAGTCAGCTGTCCTGGTTGTAAAGGATTAATTCACTAAAGTTCTTCGTTTCATCAGGCAAGTTGTGTGTGAAAGCTAGGAGGGAAACTAGCTCAAGTATATCTTCTAAAACTTACATGTTGGGCGCTACTAAATTAATTCGACACATCAGTATGTTTCTGCTGTATAAAATAAACGTATTGAGCAAACTTCTGACGGTTCTTTCTCAAAGGACTGTTTTAATTTTGCAGTTTTTACATGGTGACTTTGTGAAAATAATAAAAACCTGTACATTTGGGTTTGGGCTGTTTCTGGTTTGGGACTTAAGGTGTTAAAGCTTTGTGAAGGAGACAGATTTACAATTGCCATGGTTTCACAAGGTTTCTGTTGATTATTTATTTAATTTAACACATTAAAAAAGAATGTAAACTATTGCAGAGGTTTGGTAGTGTGATGGCAGTAATATGGATTTTTGGGTAACTCAACATGGTTGGTTCTGACAGTAAGTTTCTGAATTAACAAACTGAAATTTTTGCCATTTAAGGTAAACACAATTTTCATCTTTTTCTGTGTGAAAACAAGGGTAAAGATGAACAGTGACAGAATATTTGTCTCCTCTTGTATGTGGTTAATATCTGAGGTTGTCAGTAAATCAGAGGTGAAGGAGCTACCCCCAGATGGCTGCCATGCCATGTCTGAGAAAGGGAAATGGCAGTGTAGTCTGATTCTCAAAGCCAGCAGTCAGGTGCAAGTCTTGTCCACAGCAAAGATTCCTAGGTTTTTTTCCCCTCTTTTTTTTAAATATTCAGAATGATCCTGGTCAAGTGTTTTGACAGTCTTAATGCTAGGAAGGGCCAAATATTAAAATGTATAAATTTTATACTGATGGAACAGTGTCTCTAAAGTTTATGTATGAGGAGGTCAGATAAAGAATTTAAGGCAATATTATTTTTGTCCAAACAGTAGTTTTTTAAATTGTTCACTTTTCTGACTTTGTTACTATGACCACAGCATTAGGAAAAATAATGTAAGTGTAGAAATTTTGACTTAATGATGATGTTACTATAAATTACCCTGGTGTATATCTTACTGTAAATCACTGAAAATATTTTAACTATACTTATTTTGAGGTCTATTCTGTTTTGCTGATTTTTAGTGGTTTCTTTTAATATTGGTGTTCTTTAGATAAAAGGAAACATTATGAACATTATAACTGAAACAATCATCAGACAAAATTAATTTGATACAGTTATCAGTAGATAATTGTAGACAAATGTGGTATTTTGCCTCTGCCAAAGAGATAAACAATATTATTTTCCTGCAGTGCAGAATTTTGCCTGCTCATTCTGATACTGTGTATCAGGCAGCCAATTTTTTTTTTTTTTTCTATTCCAGCCTCAGTGTTTCTATGTGTTTACTCATAAACGACTTCTAAATAGATTGTTTTACCAGCCTTGTATTGCTAAGGAAGACTTTTTTCAAACACTTAACTGTGTGTGATGTGAAACTTCATTCCCAGGAAAAAGAGAGATGACACTGATCAAATATTATTTTTTTTAAAAAAAATGAAATAATCTTCTCTATTTTATAATCATAATGGCAGGAAGTTCAATATTTTACTCAAACAAAAAGACTGGTAGGCATATTTACCAAAGGCCTTGTGATGTTTGCAGTCGACTTTGCAGAAGACAATATTTATAAAACCTTTACTGAGTCTGGCAGGTGCTATGCATTCTCGTGGGCATTAATGTTATTCAGATATTGTCTTTCATTTGAACTTCAAACCCTTTTTTTTTTTTTTTTTTAGAGACAGCTTTTTAATATGGTTTGGAAATTAAAACCTTTTAATCTGCGTCATTATAATATCTGCTGTGAATTTACTTTTGGGAGATAAATGTCAGTAAAGCTAAATACTATTGAAATTTTTAAGATGGAAAGCAGAAGAGAAAGAGGTATAAATATATTATGAATCACTCAAAGAACTAGAAAGCATGACCTGTGTCCTGGTTTTTTTGTGATTTTTTTTTTTGTTTGTTTTGTTGTTGGTTTGTTTTGTGTGTTGGGTTTTTTTTAACAAAATAAAGCAGAGGCAGGTATTTTCCAGTATTTCTGTCTTTCAGTATCTAGTCCCGTAGAGACCGTATTTTGTAGACAAAATATTGTGTTTAGTAAGACTTAGTCTTAGCAGCAAAAATCTGTCAAGAATTCCATTTTGAAAATGAAAAATAAGATCTGAAGAAGAGAATCTTCACTGATGTTGCTTTTTTAAAGCCCCACAAGTAGGTGAAAAAATGTAAATTCCAGCTTTCTATATCCTAGATTTCTAGTGTATGTAAGGGAATTTAGGAACTAAAAAACCTGGTGCTCAGAAAGGGTCAATAGACAGTTTCTTATAAATTGTATTTCTTTCGGTGCTTTTTCTAGTTAAAAAATATGTTTAAATACATGGTATAATGTAAGCTCAATGTAAAATTAAAATGGAAAAAAAATTCTTTAAAATATCATAACAGAATTCAGGCTTCCAAGAGTTATCTAGTGTTTTGGGAACCAAGATGATATATTGTTTATTTTTAGAACTGATAAGCACTTTTTTCTTTTTTTTTTTTTCTTCTTTTTTTTTTTTTTTTTTTTTTTTGCTAGTTCCTAAGAGGAAAGGTTTCCAAGGATCTTCATTTCATCCTTTCTGGTTTACCACAGCTTTCTTGGGTACTGAATAAAAAGGTCAGCAAGAAGTCCTGTCTTTGTTTTCCTAGAACAGTTAAGAATTTCCTCAGATCTCAGCCCCCTTGACAGCTGAATGGAAGTGTGTTTACCTCTGCTGGTTTGCCTTTTACTGCAGAAACGCTTGGTAAACAAAACTACTGTCCTTTAAGCAAGGCTTTTGGCTGTTTTCTGCTGAACCATAGGCCTGCAGTTCAGTCCCATAAATTTCCACACTGATGAAGTTTCCATCTATCTCCTTCACACCCAGAGCTCACTGTGGCATTGTGCCCTGTGGATTCCTCTGTGCTAGTGCAGGTTCTGACTGCTTCTGCTTTAGGGTCCTAAGAACACCGTTTTCATTGATTACAAGCATTGCTGCCAAAGGAACTCTGATGTACAGCTCCAAGAGGAAAGAATAAACAGTCTGATAAAAGCTGTTTTTCACAATAGCAGTTTTAGTTGCTTTCAGAGTAGTACTTGGCTATAGGTATTGTTTGTCATACTGGATACAATGGAGAAAAAGGGTGGAAAAAGGTTGTGAGATGGCACATTGAGATTTCAGAAGAAATGGTAAAATGAGCACAGGGTTTGCTAGCACACACAGGCATGTTAGTGGAGAATAAGGAAAGAAAAAATAAAAGGCAGACTCTGCTCTGAAAAAAGGTGAAAAGTGAAATACGAAAGAACTGGAAGCGTTGGGAGAACTGCAAAAGTGTGAAGAAACTCTTACTATCAGTTTCACACCATCCACAGACTGGCAAAACTTCAAAAATACCTGTCACATTTATATATTTTGGTCAGCAGGAAAGCTTTCCAAATAAATTTCTGGAAAACTGACTTTTGTTAAAAACATTTTATGTTTTAAATTGGTCCCCACAAGTTTCTAGCTCACTCTTAGATCTTCCCTGATACACGTAAGTGTGTCTTTAGCCTGAGTGAGAGGTTTAGTCAACACTTAGCTTTGTGTGTTTTGTATCTTGTTAGCTGTGTGTGCAACCTAGCATTATTTGTTTACAGCTGTGTAGAAAATGTTATATGACCAAGAATTCTAAAAAAAAACCCTCTTGGATGAACTCCCAGGCAGAAAATGGACAGTTTCCCCATGTGGCACCTTTAAAAAAAGAAAAGGAAGAAAAATAAAAGGTTTCTAAAAAGAAAGATAACTCTTATTTAATAATTTTGTAATAATCTAAAAATTCTATACCTTCATAAAGTGGTTTGGTATTTCAGATGCTTTCTTCCCAAAATGAGGTGTAATGGTCTTTGTAACTTTCATTTTTCTTACTTATAAAAAAGACTAAATATTAACAAACATTATGCAGATGTTTACTATGTGATCACTCACAAAATTAATTCTTACCAGTGTAAATTATTTTAAACCAACTTATTTTCTATTTTAACGTTTTGTTTAGCTATCTCCAAAAACATATCTGAAAGTCTAGCCAGAAGAAATTATATAACAGCACATTTTTGGTTTATATTTCTCTGTTTAATCCTTCTTCCAAATGTAAAGATACCAGTTTCTAACCTGATGCACACTTATTTCATATACTTTTGTGTAAACAGTATGGGTTTTTAACTGCTTTATCTCAGTGCTTGTTCAGAGAGGTAACCGTGGATTGTTAATCAGTGCTCTATAGCTGCAATTAGTTTGTTTGACAGTGAAGGCTCCTCCACAAGAGCTCTCCTTTCAGGGAGCTGTGGTTTGAGAGTGTCATGGTTTAACCCCAAGCGGAAACTAGGATACCGTGCAGGTCCTCACACACAGACCCCCTCCTTCTCAGTGGGGTGGGGAGGAGAACTGGCAGAAAAGGTGCAACCTGTAGGTTAAGATAAAAACAGGTTAATAACTGAAATAAAATATTGTAATAATAATAACTAGAAAAAAATCACGACAACAACAATAATAATTGTTGTAAATGTAATTCTAATTGTGATTGTAATGAAAAGGGACACAACAAAAAGAGAAAGAAAGAAAACTCAAGAAAGACAAGGTGTGATGCACAATACAATTGCTTGCCACCTGCTGACTGGCAACTGGCAACCCCCAGTGAACTCCACCTCCATCCCCAATTTATATAGTGAGCGGGATTTTCTATGGCATGGAATATCCCTTTGGCTAGTTTGGATCTAGTGCTATTGCTAGTGTTCCCTCCCAGCTTCTTGCATACCTGTTCACTGGCAGAGCATGAGAAACTGAAAAGTCCTTGACTTAAGAGTAAGCACTACTTATCAACAGTTAAAACATATTGTGTTATTAAATTTATTCTCATACTAAATGCAAAACCACAGCACTGTACCAGCTACTAGAAAGAAAATTAACTCTAGAGACTAATGAAGGAAAGGTAAAAATCCCTAAGTGAAAAACAAGTTTATTCACTGACTTACTAGTAGTACATGATTTTATAAAAAAAAAATAGTGCATTATTAATGTAAACACAATTTTTTTCCTCTCATGAAATCCTTTGGTTTTCCTTTTACATTTATATTGTATGAAACATGGCTTGTCACTCTGACTACGCTAGCATAATGATACATCATGACTTTTCTGCATTTTAGAGGGTTATACTAATCCCTGTCTTACCCAAAAGAACTTTAAACCTTGTTAAAAGATTGATTTCTTTATTATAAAGGACAAGGTGCAGGACTTTAAAAGTAAGGAGAGAAAGACTGACCTAAGGCCAAATGAAAAGGTACATATTTGAGTTTTTCTCAGGTAAAAACAATTAACACCTACCTTTAAGGGATAAACTGTTGTGCTGGATTCTGAAGAAATTTAGAAAAACAGTAACTCCTAATTATGTTCTGAAACAGTATTTTAAGTATTAACTCAGGACAGCATTATAAGACAAACCCAGTTCTGCTGTTCCCTCCATGCAACAAAAGCCCACATGAAATGCAGATTATTGCAGTGTTGGTTTACTACTTTTATGGTCTACAGAAGCTTAGCAAATTTTAAAGAAATAAATACAGGAGAGAATTTTTTGCCTAGGAGCTCACTAGAATATATAGAAATAAGAGATAATGTAATGAAATATTAACAATGAAATCTCTTCCTTACAGAAATTGGTAATGAAAAGGAAGATTTGCTTTAATTTGGCTATATATTTTTCTTTAACTCGAGATTTTTCTCATTTCTGACACTGATGTCAAATGTAAGTTCTTCCTGGAGTATTATCTTCACTTTTGATCTATTCAACAATGGAAAGTAGTTAAAGTGGCTGAGTAGAAGAGAATCCATAGTTTATTTATTTATCTTTCTTATGCTATCTAATTGTATATTGGTGAGGGAATTAAAAAAAGGAGGATATGTAATATCTACTAGCATATATACTTTTTTTCTGGTAGTTTTTGTACATGTAGTATTACTTATGTTAACCACTCCATCCTGTATGAAACCATTTCATATGCATATTGAAAGAGTCATTTCACAGAATCTGGATTTCTCCTATCTGTTGTAACAGAAATATTTTCAAAGGATGCGGTGTAATTAAGCATGAACTCCCCTGACTGAGAAGCAATCCTAAATCAAACTGTGGTTTTGCAGGTGTTTCTCCTAACAATTTACAATATTTAGAATAATGTTTCACTGATTCATCTGGGGTTTTCTGGTTTTCATCTTCTATTTACTTTTTTTTCTCTTTTTAATGATCTTTTCCTTTACAGATATTTATGGTAAAAATAATAGTGGATTTCAGATGTAAAAACCTGAGATAGGGTCAAATTCAGAGACAAATCAGGAAAGATTTAATAAGATATTTTGCCCACTTATTTCAGTGTGCAAATTAGAAGGTTTTTTGCAGACTTTTTTTCTTGCAGATTTTTCTATAATGACAGCAATGCATTAACATGAAATTTACACATTCTTACATGCTTTTTGCTTTTGCTTTCTGAATTTGAGTAAAGTATTGTGCATAAAATTTATGTATATATAAAAAGTCAATTTTTCAAGGTCCATGATGGGGGGGGGGGGGGGGGGGGGGCGGTCAGGGAGGAGAGGCGAAAGTGAAAGGGGACTTGGTTACTTATATTATCCAGTCAGTTAATAGCTGCATTCAGTGAACATCTCTAACCACAATATTTTTCTTCTCTGCAAACTGGAAGTCTTCCCAACAAAATCTAAAGTAGAGCAATTTACTTTAAAAGTATACAAAAGAAAAATATAACTTAGTGGAGGCTGGACTCACTTCTGAATTCCGTTACAGCTACATGTAGTTAAATATAGAAAAGATTTGCTGAATGACACTATTCAGTGTTATGCAACACAAAATTGATCCCTGCAGTACTGTAGGAAATACCATCCCTGAGCAGTAATAGATTTCATGGTTATTTGACACATTTTTTAATTCTAAATAATCCCTGATTCTTTTTGTTTTATGTTGATCATTCCAAAAATCAAGATGGAAAAGTTGGTCTCTAGGTCAGCTAACCTATGCTTAGTGTTGTGTCCTTTATCACTGAATTTTCATTTCCTGCTTTGACTAGTCTTCAAGATGTGTCATATCCTTCTGTTTTGAGTCACCTGTTAGGAATAATTTTTCTTACTAATCATTTTAGTTTTCACTTCAGCTCTCCCAATAAATCCTAATTAGAAGCAAGTTTTACCACTTGGATGTTTGTGGAGATCAAAGGTATTAGATAGACAGTATGGAAATCAGTTAGTTGCAGAAAACTGGCAGATAGAACCTCCCAGGTTTTAAAAATCTGTCATTGTTTTGTGATCATAGGTTAATGACACCTTATCCTTTGCCATTAGATAAGGAAAGAGAATTTTAACAAGGTTAAAAAAAAAGAATGTGTAAGGAAGGGGAAAGAAGAGGTAAGGAAAACAAATGTTCCTGCATGGACCATTTACTGTAAGTGGTGTGAAGTTGTTTTGAATTGTGCAAGGCTGAATCTGTTGCAGGGTACTGAACATGAAAATTCCCTTAATCGCTCAAATGCCTAAGAGCTAAAATATTAGATTTCCCAGAGCAGTGAAGGAAATCTTTTAGTTGATGCAATATGTGGTATTTCCTCAAACCGCCAGAATAAAAAGAATTTTCATAGGAAAATAATGAGCAAAATGTGAATAATTCTGAGGATAAAAAGAAAAGTGTTAGAGGTAACATTATACTACACAGCATTTTGCCCCGCATTAGATAATGGATCTAATAAAAACAATATAAAAGAATTAAATGTCAGGGACAACACTGCTGGGAAGTTTTCATAAAAAACAGATATTTGATTGGAATGTGGGATATTAGGGGTAGGGTTTATCATTATATATTTTCTTTTTTGTTGTTGAGTATTTCAATAGAAAGCACCTTATTTATCTGAAGTTATGCAATTTAGAAAACAAAAAGAAAGACAAATTTGACTAAATCTTACTTAGGAAAAAAGCCACAGCTTTATTGTATTCACGATAGAGTATTTTGATTTATAAATTTGTTTCAAAGGAAATAAAGGAAAGATTTTATCATTTTATGTTTGCATAGTTTTTACTTCAAGGTTTAAGGTCTGAAATAAACTTCTGTTTTATTGATATGAACAATTAATTGTTTTGGTGCTTGTTCAGGACTGTCAGAAGTTAATAAATCCTTTTATTTTCATAAAAGGTAAAAACATGAGCAGACAAAGAGTCAGAAAGCTTTTTTTGAACATCTAGAAAGGAAAATACAAATACTGCCTTAAAAATTATATGTTTCATTTTTAAATATCATGATGGTATACAATATTACCTCTAATATTGTTCTGATATTCTGTTGTCTTAATCTCATTTTATGTAGTGTTCTGCTACTGTGCTGCTGTATCACTTTGTCCTGTTTTTTAAACTACATGTAGTGAACACTGAAAATATCAGAATCAGTTGTTCTCCCATGAAATACAGGATACATACAGAGTTCTGCTAGTGTTTCAAACAATTGTTGGTAGTTTGGATTTCACCTCATACTAAACTATTGAGAAGCTCTGTTTCTATCAGGTTGCATAGATTCTGAATTATTTACTTCCTGCTAGGTGATTTAGTTTACATATTTCCCCTTAGTGTTTTAACTCAGGTTTGGAGGTAAAAATCACACTTCTTTACTCTCTGGCATTTGTTATTAATTTACATTCCTACACGACAAGCTATTGTAGTGCAGATAACCAGTCTAAATCTAAAGGAATAACAACAGAGTAAGATGGAAGATATGGGAGGCATGAGCTTCCTATGAACTTGCTTTTCAGACATACTTTCAGAGTTCACTTTGGCTTATAGAGGTTATAACTTCTTAGCCCGGCTTGAGTACATGCATTTTATTTGTCAGGTTCTTCAGTTCTGAAGATAGAGGTCCAAACCTTTTAGCCCAGTTTTCTTGTAGGAAGCCTATTCAAAATGAATAGATAGGCACTTCAGTGACTAAGAAATAATACTGGTGACAAAGAAGCAGGCAGGAGCCCTGTTTCTCCTTCAGTCACAGTTTGAAGATCTACTTCAAAGGCACTATAATACAATAGCACTTTGTGCCCATACATGGATGTAGCTACTCGTAAGCTAAGAGGATACACAACTCTGAGCAACCTTCACTTCCTTCTCTGGAGCATGCCGCAACACTACCGGGGGAAAGTTGAGGAGAGTCAATTGCCCAAAGATCATTTTCATGTCAAAGCATGTCAGCTTACTTCCACCTTAGTGTTAGTCAAGAACAATAAACTGCACAGACCTATTCTACTAGATACTTTTCTATTAGTTGTGCATTTAAACATACATACTGTCATGGAGGAGATGTTTCAGACTAAAAAGTATACACTTGGTTACCAAAGGAAGAAGGAGTAAGTTTTCACTGTATAAAGAAATAAAGAAAAGAAGACAACTGAATATTTGCATGCCTTATGCAGGCTGGAAGAGTACTAAGATTATCTCCCCAATTAATTAGAATTAACTACATTTTGGGAACTGTCTGAAACCTCAGTTTCTGAAACCTGCAGTTCTTCCTTCAGACTGTTCTGAATTTAAAAGGGTACATGCATACACACCCACCCACACACCAGTATTATACGGACTAGTTTGGAAGAAGTGTTTTGGGATAGTGATAACCACCTATTTACCACTGGTTTTGGTCTGAAGAGTATACGGACACACAGCAAAGTAGTGAAGAGGACATGTTTGGAAGCTGAAGGATCCCAGAAGGGTTTGGTCTTGTCCACACTGGTCCACTTTAAAATCTTCTGATTATTTCTGCATTAAAGCTGGTGACAGGGAAGTTGTCATTAGTTCTGTCTGGTAACAGTTTATGTTACTGCTTATGTGTTAAGCATTGATGGTGAAAAAAATAACATGCATAGTCTCAGAAGCTATCCCATTAATCACTGCTATTGAAGTGTTGTGTTGTGCAGCATGTGATCAGTTTGGACATATCCTCAGCTACTATCACAAGGGGCTTCTGTCTCTTTTATTTATTCTGGAATCCAGCTGATCTTATCACATAAATTTGCCCTTGTCTATTGAGGCACTGCTATGGTCCGGCACCTCCCAACAGTGGGGCAAGAATATTCACCCACTTAAAAGAAATCTTGACATCAAACACAATGAAACCCTGTTAATTCTAATTTTATATGATGCGTTAAAATACATAGTTCCTAAATCACATAGAAAAAATGACATAAATAGGCTTTTTCTGTCCCGGGTAGCTATTGGTGTTTTGTAACTGTTTTCCTGAAGTGTATTAAATAGAGGTGGTATTTTGGTTGTTATGAAAGGTGCCCACAGTTATTTAAGTTACTCCACTGTCTACACAACTTGTATTCATCTGACATAATAAAAAAATAATCTCAGGTGAAAAGGAAAGAGGATGAGAAATAACCACCTGCTGCAACTGTGCTATCAAGATAGCTGTGTAATTCACCAGTTAGGCAGTTTGGCATCCTCTACACTTTTGGATTAGGATGTTACATTGTGATATTCTGCATTATAATTCTGGAATTATAAGAAAATGGGATGGTAATAAGAGTAAATCTACAAAAATATAATCTCTATGTCCCACATTCATCTCACCAGCAGCTCCTGTAACTTAGCTGTGAAGGTTCAGTTGCTTGTATATCAATCTGTAATGACCCATCTTTAGAGCACAAACACCACCTTCTCTTTAATTCCTTTTTTTTTATTAAGCATTTTAGAAGATTAAAGTAATTTTGTGATATGTTAAAAAAAACCCAAAACATAAGAATGCCACCAAACCAAAACCACAAACACCAAAACATCACAAAAGCAACTGAGTTTGCACAATTGTGGTAGGAACAACCACCTGTAAGAAAACTGGAAAAAAGTTTCTAAAGATAAAATTGAGTTATTCACCAATTAGTTGTATGTACTTCTGGTGGGAAAGGACACATAAACTCATCTTATACTACTTTGATTACAGAAATTCTTACAGAAGGCATCCTTCCTATTATGTCTGAGGAAGCTGTGTAAAGAAAACAAAAAAACCCCATGACAATCATTATATTTAAAATAATTGCCTATAGTCTTGATGAAGGAGATGGTAGTGCTGTTCACTGTTACATACTTTAGTTGCATGTTTTGCTGAGTTCTTACACCCCAACCAATACTGTGTGATATGAAGGTAAGCTCTCCTGGGACTCTGTTCCTTACCAGAAAAAAAATAAGCAGAAATATGTACCTTTGTATTTATGTGACTGTAAGTAAACAATAACCACAGAAGCAAGGAGAAGAACTTTCAAAGTTAATACTATAATTAAATGCAAAAATTCTGAACATGAGCAAGTGCTCGCATCTTTCTGATATCCCCTTCTTTGCAGGCCACAAGGAAGGCTTACACAGAAAGATAACCACCATTTTATACACACCATGCAGTCATAGAAGGTGCTGCAGGGTATTTCTGCTTCTAGCTAGCTGGAGCCTTAAGAAATTTTTACTACCAGGTTTTGGGGCTTCGAGATTCTTTTTTATTAATGAGTTTATTTACTCAGAAATTTAGTAAGTAAAGTATTAAAAATGTGGCATTGCAATAAACTGAAAGAAAAGAACAAGAAAAACAAACAAAAAAGCCAAGCCTCAAGCAACAAAGAGAGTTGGGTTTTTTTTACTTCCACCTCTTTGATGTCTGTTTGTGATGGATGATGTAGAAATTAACATCATAATAAACCTTAAACTCTGAATATCAAAGCTGTTAATAATGTCAGACAACATATCTGTTCCTCTTCGGTTTTCTCCCAATTTTTGTGCTGAAATGAGTAGCCCTAGGGACTGTTGAAAGCTGCACTGCAGCCAGCTTTGTGAGCAGCAGCTGAACTGCTGGGCCTTTGGTGAAGACTTTTTATGTGCGTAAAATTCCTAAATATGTTCCTGTAGTTAGCCTTTTCTATATGCTGCATGAGCCTATGCAAAACTGTCAAGGTTCATGAAGTCAGCTTAAATGTGACTTGCACAACACCAAACCAGGTCCAGGTCATTGTATGTATTTATAAACAATGAACAGGTCTACAGCAGGTTAACTGCTGCTCACAATCCCAGACATATTTCAGATGTAAGCTAGGTATCTATTTTCAGTCATAGGATAGAAACTTAAGACTTTTATCAGACCAGTAAGTCAACAAAGCTGCAATGAAGGAAACTGCAATGAAGTTAGCTTTCAGCATGGGTGTTAAACTTACTATATGTCCTTTCTTTCTGTCAAATAACTCTGTCTCTGCCTTTTCCCTCAACCCTTGTATCATCTCCCCACTCCTTCCCTGAAGAAGCCATTCCGTTTTGAACATCCAAAATTGTTGTTCAGATCTCAAAGTGTCCTCTGATTCTGTGGTGAGAATAACTCCCTCAGTTCACGTGTAACACAACTGTTCAGGGCAGGGGAAGCTCTGAGAGCAAGAACACCCTGTTCCTTTGAATAGGATAATTTCTGTGATCCTGTTTACCCAGTGCTTCCATAGCAGTTGGGTCAACACTGTAGATGGGGGCATTTGCCATGTAATAGAAGCAGGAATAATTACCTCTGGAGAGGGGTAAAAAGAAGTTTCTTAAATCATTGTTTGTTTTTTGTTTGGGTTTGTTGTTTTTGTTTTTTTTTTTTTTACCAGAGGAAGTGCTAGGGGTAATTATGCCCTAAAAGGGCATATCTTAATGCAGTAACTCAGTTGATTACAATCAGTCCTAAGTAGCCCAGGATCAGATGTCTAACTCCATTCAAGCTAGTCTGAAGGTAGTATGACTCTTTGGAGGAATAATACAGTAGGAGGCTAGTAACAATGTCAGGAAATGTATGGATTAAATGCATGTGAAACCTATCACTGTGACCGGGGGTCATTCAATGGTTTTTAATTTTATTTTTCCATCATTCTCAAGATCTTAATCAGAGTCAGAATAGAAACCTGTGGTCTCATGTACTCCCTCACTTCAGAGCTTCAATGTCTGCCACCTGCTGCTTTTGTGCTTCAAAACACTCTGAAATTTCACATCACAGAAATATGGAATACCCTCCCTTTTCCCTATTTTGAAAAGAAGTGTAGATCTATAAAAGACTATTTAATTACACACTAAGGATCCCAATCCTGCCCTTTGAATAAAAAAAGCTTTTAGATCTTCGTCGGGAAATAGAATTTATGTTGTATTTTGATCTCTGTTTCACACATCCATATTTGCAGATCTAGCATGAAAGAGGATTTGAGACTCAGCTCTTCTGCCACAACAGGATTATAGTGATACTGCTGTACTGCCAATTTATAACTCATAGTGCAGAAAGTTCAGTATATTGGCTATCACGTTTTTGTTGTCATGAAACAGTCAACATTTATTTCTGATTTTGCACATGGGATCTAAGCTGAAAAGCAATGATAAAGATACTGAAGTTCAGAAATGCCCAGATGCAAAAGTTAGATTTCAAGTATGAAGTATTTCAAGTATGAAGATTTCAAGTATGCTGTGCAGATGCCTCCCTTTGAGGCATCTGCACAGCATAAAGCAGTTTAAGGTCCTGAAGCATTGCCTAGACTGGCGTTTCTATTTATTAGCATGTTAAATTTCACTAGATGAATAACATATCTAAATGCAATAGTAACATTTCTGAAGTTTTACCCAGCTTGAATTTATTGTGTATATTAATTCAAAGTGCTATTAAGTTTTTTATGTCTCATTTGCATGTGCTGTATTGTCTAGGTCAAACATAGGAAAATGCCATAGATCACACAAAGTAGAAAATTACCAAGCGAGAGGTTTGGCTTTTTGATAGCTTCCACTGAATTCTCTCCATGTGGAATCTGTTATATATTAAGTCTGTTCCTAGTACTGTGAGGTTATCCTTTCATCTAAGAATGGTTTTTCAGAGTGTAGTTAATAAATTTGCGTAGATCTCTGTTCCTTATCACTATTTAAATTACACAAGGCTTAAAATTAATATGTTTGTAGCAGGTATTAATTTCTTAGAAGTGCACAGACTGACAGGAATACTAAAATTCAGAATATATGACAGTTTTTTCTCACTCTGTGCTCATAAAGCTGCAATTTGTGATCTCTATGACAATTGAAGATTTATCTGAAGAAAAAAAACAACAAATACAAACAAACACAAACCTTTTATTTCAACTAATAGCTGCTCTTGTCATTAGATTTCTCTCTCTCCCTCTCTCTCTCTCTCTCCCCACCCCCCCCCCACCCCCCGCTCTTGGTGTGTGTGTGGGGGTCTCCTGTAATATACATTCTTTTCTGTGGGAGTGTTACAGATGACAATATCTAGTAGTTCATATGTTTTCATCTCTTTCTTATAAATGAGGTGTCTGACAATCCAAAAGAAATGTTTTATCATTGTAGGAGTAATTGCTTCCATTCACTGTAAGGCAAATGGTCTTTTTCTCCTCATCAGCCACTAGATTCCTTTTGCTTGCAAAGCCAAGATTATTGAATAATTGTGCCTACTTTCTGTGCAACTAAAGCGAAACCCTGCTACTGTTCTTGATATGTCTGGGGCTGTTCATTTACTATAACGTTGCTCATTCCTCCAACAGCATTGACCAAACAGATACATATACATGCACATACAAACACATATGTACATACAGATAGAATATGCATCGTTATTCTTATAATTGTTATATAAAAAGCTGTGTTATTTTTGTTTTATATACATATATATATACACACATTGAAGTTTAAAAATTTGTATATACATAATCCATACAATCAGCAAACTAACAATACATTTTTATGTAACAGTCAGAAAAATAACTGTATCTATATATAGGCATAATCATAGATATGGATACATATATAATCAGAAAAATAACTGTAACTCTGATACAGATTTTACTAGATAACTCTAAAATAATATTTTGCTCTCTAAAACTCTTATAAATAATATATTTGAACATTTTTTTTTTTTAATGTGTATACAATATGCTGTTGGCACAGAACAGCCACACTGGTTATTTTAGTTACAAGGTGGCAGTGGAGTGCAGCCTTTGGAAAATAAATCTAAGAAAAAAAATTAGATATGTATTTTAAGTCTTTTTTCCCATATAGTACAAATCTCAGGCGAGATGTTTTACGGGTGAAACTATTTACTTAAATATTGTTCTGGGAGGATCTCCCTTTCTTTACTAGAAATGCATGTTGCTCTCTTACCTTTTTCAAATGCTGCAGAATATCAAATTGCTTTTTGCTAAGCATATTGATTTTCTGTACCTAAATGATACATTTTTCTTTGGTTTTCTCACATGGAAGCAGCTTGATTCTGGTGCAAAGTATACTGAAATTTCAAGTCTGCAGAATTTTGAGTTTAAGGAAGATCTTGAATAATACAAAGAACTGCTTTAACTGGCCAAATGCCGTTCCATCTTATGCAATTCAAAACAGATAGAAAAATAGGTTGTAGAGGAATAAAGCTGGGTTAATAAGCATTGATAATATACAACTGTAGGCTGGCTTCAGGGGCAAAGCCCCTGAAGAGAAAGGGAAAGAGAGAGAAAGAGAGAGAGAGAGAGAAAGAACGCAAGTCAGAGAGAGTGAGCACGTGCTCTGGATGAGGAGAGACTAGAAGGCAGCAGAGGGACTGTCATGAAGAGTATGCTGGTATGTGACAGTAAAAGACCTTCTGGCAGCCAGCTAGTTTGGAGCGTGCTGGGACAATAAGTGCCATGGGTGTAGCCTGCTGCTACCTTGGACTTCCAGAGGGCAGACTTTGGCCTGTTTAATGGCCTGGATGACAGAGTCCCTTGGGAGGCAGTCCTGAAGGGCAAAGGCATCCAGGAAGTCTGAACATTCTTCAAGAACGTAATCTTAAAGGTGCAGGAGCAGGCCAACTTTATATGCCAAAAGGTGAGCTGGCGGGGAATAAGACCAGACCAGCCTGGCTGAACAGTGACCTTTGCCTGGAACTCAGGAAAAAAAAAAAAAAAAAAATTATGAACTTTGGAAGAAGAGGCAGGCAGATCAGGAGGACTACAAAGGTGTCATGAGGTTATGCAGGGAGAAAACCAGAAGGCCCAAAGACTGACTAGAACTTCATCTGGCTATTGCAGTAAAAGCTAATTTAAAAACTATGTCTATAAATACAATAAAATGAAAGCAGGGCTAAGGAGAATCTCCATCCCTTACTAGATGTGGGCGCAGGAAATAGTGACAAAGGTTGAAGAAAAGGCTGATGTACTTAACGCCTTCTTTGCCTCAGTCTTTAATAATAAAGACCAGGTTTTCTCAGCGTACCCAGCCCTCTGTGCTGGAAGACAGGGACAAGGAGCAGAGTGACACCACAATAATCCAAGGGGAGAATTTCAATAACCACTTAGACACACCCAAGTCTATGGGGCCAGACATGACCCACCCAAGGGTACTCAGGGAACTGGTGGAAGTGCTCAGCAAGCCACTTTCAATCATTTATCAGCGCTCCTGGCTAACCAGGGAAGTCCCAGTTGACTGGAAGTTAGCAAATGTGATGCCCATCTACAAGAAGGTCCAGACGGAGCATCAGAGAACTACAGGCTTATCAGCCTGACCTTGGTGCTGGGGAAAGTTATGGAACACATCATCTTGAGTGTTATCACACAGCATGTACAGGACAAGCAGGCGATCAGGCCCCTTCAGCATGGATTTAAGAAAGGCAAGTCCTCCTTGACAAACATCATCTCCTTCTGTGACAAATGACACCCTTAGTGGGTGAGGGAGTGCCTGTGGGTGTTTATTGCCTGGAATTTAATGAAGGTTTTGAGACCGTTTCCCATAGCATTGCCCTGGAAAAACTAGACTGCTCATGGCTTGGACAAGCGTATTCTTTGCTGAGTAAAAATCTGGCTGGACTGCAGGGCCCACAGGCTTGTGGTGAATGGAACCAAATCCATCTGGTGCCAGGTCACAAGTGGTGCTCCCCAGAGCTCAGTATTGGGGCCAGTTCTGTTTAATCTCCTTACCAGTGATCTGGATGAGAGGATTGAGTGCACCTGCAGTAAGTCTGCAAATGACACCACGTTGGTTGGGAGTGTTGATCTGCTTAAGGGTGGGAAGGCTCTACAGGGGGCTCTGGATGGGCTGCATTGATGGACCAAGGCCAATTGTATGAGATACTACAAGGCTAAAAGCTGGCTCCTGCACTCAGGTCACAACAGCCCCACACAACGCTACAGGCTTGGGGAAGACTGGCTGGAAAACTGCCTGGCAGAAAAGGACCTGAGTATGCTGGTTGACGGCCAGCTCAACATGAGCCAGCCGTGTGCCCACATGGCCAAGAAGGCCAACAGCATCCTGGCTTGTATCAGCAGCAGTGTAGCCAGCAGCACTAGGGAAGGTATTGTCCCCCTGTACTTGGCACTGGTGAGACTGCACCTTGAATACTGGGTTGGGCTTGAGCCCCTCACTACAAAAAAGACCTTGAGGTGCTGGAGCATGTCCAAAGAACAGCAAGGAAGCTGGCAAAGGGTCTAGACAACCAGTCCTATGAGAAAAGGCTGAGGGAACTGGGGTTTAGTCTGGAGGAAAGGAGTCTCAGGGGAGATCTCTACAGCTGCCTTAATAGAAGTGGTAGACAGGTGGGTGTTGGACTCTTCTCCCAGGCAGCAAGTGATTGGACAAGAGGAAATGGCCTCAGGTGGTGCCAGGGGAGGTTTAGATTGGATGTTAGGAAGCTTTTCTTCATGGCAAGGGTTGTCAAGTACTGGAACAGGCTTCCCAGGGAAGTAGTTGAGTCACTATTCTTAGAGGTATTTACAAGATATGTAGAGGTGGTGCTTAGGGAAATGGCTTAGTGGTGGACTTGGCAGTGTCACGTTAATGGTGGGACTCAGTGATTTTAGGGGCCTTACCCAAGCTATACTGATTCTATGATTCTATGATTCTGTGATTACATGATTATCAACCACAGAGCAACTCTCTGGGCTATGACCTTATGATCTAATTCCTTATCCCCATGTCACACTATGCCATGCAAATCTTAATCAATAATTTCCAAGTTTTCCTATTTGATTCTGTCCTTTCTGGGTTTCTTTTGCACTGGTATGAACCATGCATGGCCACTTTTTGCCTGAAGCTCTTTGGCCTCAAACAGTATTTTTGTTGAATTTATTTATCCAACATCCACTAGCCTGAGGACCACTGCTTCTTGATATGAAAGGCCAATGTGATATTGTACTTCCATTGTTAGTCCCACCTGGTATTTCATTTTTTAAAAAAACTATACAGCTTAAAAAAATTAGAAAAACACTGCCCTTTTTTCCTCCCTCTTTTCAGATCTTTCTCCTTTTTTTCTCCTACATTTTTTTGTCACATTAAACATCTAGCCTCTGTCCTTGTTACTTCTGAAATCAGTGTAAAACCACAAATGAATTCTCCTGCTTTTCTGCTGAACTTCCTGGAAAAAAAGAAAACTGTAAAATCTTTTAATAAAATCTGTCATATTTAGGTTCATAACATGTCAAATAGGAACTCAAACTGAAGAAGAGAACAAATTAAAGGACAGTTCCTGGCAAACAAAAAATTCAGCATGAACAGAATTTTCTTCTTCCTCATGTGTTGCTTCACAGGAAATTATTTGAGGTGACATTCAGATGCACATCTGTCTCTGATATCTGTGTGTGGCTTTTACGTCCCCTAATGCAGGAAGAGGATACATGTCTGGGTGGCTCCGTATTTCTTAGCAACCACGACTGGCCCTTAGAAAAGGAAAAATAATGTGAGTGCAAGAAGAATAAGCCAGGTATAGAGCAATGATGTAGTGGTTGATTTTTTTTTTATTTATTTATATTTTTACCCTACAAAAAAGATACTGGGAAAGGTTTGTATTGTTGGAGACTTCCAAACTTTAAGTTTACAAAAAAATTAGGAGAATTTAGAAAAAAATTAGGGTAAGTCTTGGGACATCTTTCTATACTAGAAGATCTGATTTTATAATAGCATAATGAGATAGGTTAGGATTAATTTCTAATAGGTTGTGTATCTATATGAATAAGTTTTCCTGTACAACGTACTTCTTAGGTATAAGAATCAGGTGTATGAGAAATTGTCCATTTCTGTATGTGGCACACTCCACTATTGAGCAGAAGTGAATGGCATTGTAAGATCTGTCATATTGGTGCATGGTGACTTGAGATTTTATTTCCCTCAAAATGGAGGGTTTCTAAAGCAGATTTACTGACAAGGTCAGCTTCCAGTACTATTATAATTAAAGAACAAGGAAGAGAGTAATGTTGATTCATTTCCTTAAATACTAATTCAGGTAGGTCTGTTCAGTGGAACTATATAATATTCTGATATAGGAAGGAAAGTTAACAAGAATAACAACAGCAGCAGCAACAATGACAAAAGAAGTGCAATGTCTAAATTATTGCTGCAAACCCAGAACAACAAATGTTCTGTGGATTCTGATTATAGTTAACAGAAAAAAATGTAAAAAAAAAGTTGCAGGCTGACATGTTCAAAAGAGAAATTTAGGTATAGATTTATTAATCTAGAACTATTATTTGGTACTTCAGTCTTAGCTGAAAAATTAGCTATGTTTGTGACTGCTGCTGAAAAGCCATACATCGATTTATCCATGACATTATTCTAATATAACATCTCATTTGGTAAGATTACTTTTTCTACCTTATTAAAATATAATTTGTAGATGTTTTAGAGACAATGCTACTACTGTTGATAGTCTGGACAAACAGTTGACATGTATAGTTCTTTTTAACTGTGTTCCATTGTCATTCCCCCAGTAGGTGTAAGACATTTTAAGGAATCTAGTGAACTTGTTATTTAGATTTGTGCTGATGATATTTGTTACATGTACACCTGAAACTGAAGTATTTGACCTTTTGTGACAAGCTCTGATGGTAAGTATCCAGGCTAAAAGAATGCCATGTTTGGGTTGGCAAAATGGTGAATGCTGAGAATAATAGTATAAGATGCTGTCTTTACACCTTCAAATGAAGTGTCTTCAATTAAGTTTTTTTTCCTGCAGGATTACTGAATGTGGAATTAGACTCCCAGCATAAGAGAACACTGCAAAATAAAAATGCAGATTCTAAAGTATACTTTATCATAAGAAAATGGCTATTTTATCTCCCAAATGGAAGCAATACTTTGCTATAGTTTGTGGCTTTATAGTCTCTATGGCAACAGTTTATTAGAACTCTTTCCAGTCTCTGCAGAATAGTCACACAGAAATGAAAACATTTGCTTTATTAACTGGAGAGGAACCAAAATTTCACCAACCATTTTTATTCTTACAAAAATGTTTCTTTATGGTCTCTCAAAGTGTAGTCACAAGTGAAATTTCCTGTATTTATTATTCCAGTCTAGAGTTAAAACAATAGTTCATGCATTCATCCTATTTACAGTTATGCATTAGGTTTGCCTGGTAAATGGGGAAAAAATTAGTCTTTTAAAATTATTTTACTCAAATTTATACTTAGTTGCTTCAGTAGTCATTTAAATGTTCACTGCTTAATTCTATGTTACTAAGTAGTTGTCCAGTGGAAGTGAACTTTCACAAATATTAGTACAAACAACCTGGCAGAAAGCTTTTCTCAGTGGAAAGCACTAAAATTGTCAATAACTAGAAGATCTCAATCAAATGTAGACTCCTGACTCAGCACTGCCACGGAGGTTGACAAGAATACCAGTTTCTCCAAAAACATCATTTAGCAGTAAATTAATTTCAACATATAATTATGGTTAATTTGATGTTTTTAATTTTTTTTTTTGTTTCAAAATGGGGTCATTTTTTATTTTAAAAAAGAATTTATTTTTTTTTATTTCACCTATTTTTCAACTTGAAAGGGGTTTTTTTCCTTTTCATTGATTAGTTAGAAAAGAAAAAATACTTAAATCTGCAAAAGACATTTTTTCAACAATTAGAAACTGTGAAAGAACAGAAAATTCCAAAATGACCCTAACAACCCATGTCTGCTAGTTTTTATTAAACATCTGCCCTTTCCAGTGCAAAAATTTATTTTTTTTAATACAGTTTCAAAAAGTAAGTTTAACTAGGTCAAAACTGTGTGCCTTTCATTTTTACCAGCTGGGAAGCACATTCAATACTAATTAAATTTACTTCCCCCATGAAATATATCTGGTCCAAAAAAAATCACCACCAGCTTCATAACGGCAGACATAACATGTATTGTGTACTCCACTAGTACCTGGCATTAGGTGATTCCACACTCTTGCTCACATCCTCAAAACTTAATAGTTTTTAAACAGCTCATGGTTAAACAGCATTTGTCACAAATATCATTTTGAGTTCAGTTATTGATTATATTTTGAAGGGGATGAGTGGCAGTGTGATTGATATCTTACATGGGTCTGACGAAAAGTGTCTACTCTGGCATGTTTGCATGTATGTTTGTGAGAGAGCATCTCGGTTCTTCTCTTGTCTTCTCCAAGCTATTGTAAGCAGCATCTCTTACACCTAGGTCCAGAGACCTCCTCTGCCTTGCTCTCCTCAGTGAATAAGCATGACAGCAGGCCCGATTTGACCCTTGTATTAAAATTCTTCAGCCAACTCTGATTAAAAGATCAGCACTTTCTGGAATACAAGTGGCTTAGTGTACCTCAGTGAACAAATAATTTTCAACTATTCTTTCATACTGAAAAGAATAGTTTATGTGTTGTTGTGGAATTCATTCACCACTTCCCATGGGCAGGCAGGTGTTCAGCGTCCCCAGGAAAGCCGGGCTCCATCACATGTAAAGGTTACTTGGGAAGACAAATGCCATAATCCCAAATGCCCCACTTCCATCTTCTTCCCCCAGCTTATACATACACAGTATGATGTCATATGATATGGAATGTCCCTTTGGCTAGTTCAGGTCAGCTGTCCTGGCTGTGTCCCCTCCCAGTTTCCCATGCCCCTCCAGCCCTCTTGCTAGCAGGGCCTGAGAAAAAACTTTTATTTTTACCTTGATTTCATATAAACATTACCAAGAAACAACTAAAAATGTCAGTGTGTTATCAACATTGTTCTCACACCAAATCCAAAACAGAGCACTGCACCAGCTACTAAGAAGAAAATTAACTTTAGCCCAGCTGAAACCAGGACATGTGTGTAGCATGTACTTTGCATGATCAGATAAAACCAAAGTCTTGAAGTAAAAATTGAACTGTTATGCACAGTCAGTACAAAGACAACACTTAGTCAATGCAAAATCACATGAATACATTCTAATAGAATCTATTTGAAATTATCATTTTGTCTGCGTAAAGGTCAGAAAGTAATAGCTGTATTATGACATATTTATAATACTACCAGTTACATCTGTCTGCTAGAATTTTCAGCATCAGAACTAACACTCAAGCCAAAGTCAAAAACAGTGGAGAAGCAACAGTACTAAGTCTATCTCTATGGAAGTTGCTTAAATTTCACCTTGTGCTAATCTTAAGCTAATGATCTGCTACATTACCCAAATATTGTTACCTTTTTCCCATTTTTAAAGGCATTAGATGTGAAATATATTACTTAATAAAGAAGAGGCAAAGTTTTGTCTTTGTATTAATATAGATTACTTATGTGAAATGAAAATGAAGAACATAAATCAAAATAACTCATTATAAGTTCCTTGTTTTACAGTAATTTATCAGGTTTATTTCTACTTTTTTTTTACTGTTCCATATCTAGCACCTACCACTTATCCCTTTACTTCATTTCTGAATTTTTGGTGTGTGTTCCCCAATTTCAAACAAGTTAAAGAAGTACTTCTAAATTAATCTATTTCCTTCTCTCCTCCATGACAGCAGGAATAAACCTTGGCATTCTCTAGGACCTCTAGTGGGCATGCTGTCACCAAAAAATTATTTAAATACCTATCTGATTCTCTAACTATTTTTTAATAAGAAAAAAAAAAAACAAAACAACACCCAAACACAACTACCTGAACACAAGACTCCTGAAATCTCCAAGGAAAAGAGAGGTGGAGGAGGCCTAATAAACTCTAGGAAAAACTTAATCATGGTGCTTGTTACAGGCAAAATCTCTGCATTATAAAGTATTATCTGCCAAAGGGATAATAGGAATTAAAAATCTTTTCTGATTTTACAGATATATA
The DNA here is from genome assembly GCF_015220075.1 of Falco rusticolus. Classification (NCBI taxonomy): domain Eukaryota; kingdom Metazoa; phylum Chordata; class Aves; order Falconiformes; family Falconidae; genus Falco; species Falco rusticolus. Next base: position 52,361,942 of record NC_051210.1, read on the forward strand.
TATACACAAAAATATACATATGTATAGGCACACATATTTCTGTGTTTTCATTTTCATTTGTTTTCTCTTTTAATGATTTTAATAATTTATGTAATACACAATCAGTCTTGTGTCAGATTCCCACATGGGAATGAGTTTCATTCACACAGTAAAAAATAATGCATGGCAATATATATTAATTTCTTGATGGAAACTCACTTCTTTAGCAAAGACTTGGAATAAATTTCACTGTTTTAAGCAGTCAGGCAGGCTTGATACACATGCTACTATGTGTTTAATTTATGCTGGTTCCCATATTTATGTGTATGAAGACCAGCTGCAAAAGCATAATATTGAACTGTTTATTTTTTTTGAGCAAGAATTCTAGGATGGCCTAAGACTGGAGTTTGTTTGAAATGCTTGTTACAATTCAAATTACAAGGATGCTCCTTTTATAAACTTACTTTCTAATCATACTACAGTGCTTCTTGCTGTAGAAATTTCATTTCAATTAGTGATTTCTTTTGGGGGTGGGAGGGAAGAGAGAAAGAAAATTGATCAGTGGTGCCTCTCCTTACATCACCTAGGCAAAGTAGATGAAACATTGAAACACAAAGTGTTAGCTCCTATAATAACAATGTAAGCTTAATGTGAGAGAATCCAAGGTTCTAAATCGTATTAAATCTTATGATACATTGTAAGATTATTGCAGAAGGAAGTAAAAGGGTAGGGAATGAATTTTGCATTACAATCTTAACAATAATTAATTCAGAATTTTCTAGGCTTGGATTGTCTATATCTTTGGAGAGAAAGTGATTGCCTGTGGAGTCCAGCATAGACAGTGACTAATGGCGTTCCTATCTTTACAGTAGAACTCTGCAACTTCAGATTTATTCTTTGAATGCATCACTGTATGAATCTTAAATAGGACAGAGAGAGTTTAGTCTGGAATTATTTCCAGATTGCTTCTCTGAGGTATGTACTGTAGCTCTGGATTTCTTTTTTTCCACTTGTACAAAGAATTTTTGAATTTTTTAAAAAAGAAATTAAAATTAATATTGTGTATTATTTGAAGATTAATCTAAAAAAGAACTGTATGATCACCACTGGGAACAAAAGCTAATCTCCAAATGATTTTTTTTTATTATTAAATTTCTTAGGAAATCTTTCTCGAGGTCATCTTTTTCTGCCTATTCCCATACTTCTACAAAGTAGAAACTGTGTTTTAGGCGTATTTTTTTCTAAAAAGTAAGAAAAATGAGCCCTACATAGAAACTATGATCTAGTATTCATCAGATCTCTTAATCAGACAGTTCAAGATCATCTAGAATAGATTTCTGCTGGAATGGAAAACTGAATGTATTCCATTCCACACTATGAATCTCAAATAGATATTCAGAGATCCATAAAAGGGAAAGGAAGAGAAGAGTCAAAGAGTAGAACCTCTATTTTAAATTGTATTAAGTTGTAAACGTTTGAAGTAAGTAAGAAAAAGTTTGTGGGTTTTGTTTTGTCTGACACAATATCTGAATTAGGACCTTCGTAAGTGAACAAATTTTATTAAAGCAGTCCTAATCTGCAAGATTACATTAACGAATTTACATTAATGAAGCCAAGAGCTATGACAGAAAAATAGCTCGTGAACTGATGGATGAAAATATACATGGAAAAAAGGGAAAAAATATTTTTAGTAAGGCTTCTGGGGTTTTTTTTTGTTGTTTGGTTGTTTTTTTTTTTTTTTTTTTTTTTTAAAGAACTCTTCTCATTTAGTGTTTCCTACAGTGGAAGTGAATTATTTTTTAGTTCCTTCCCTTCCATTTAGTTCCTCCCCGCCCCCCCCCCCCCAACCCCTCTCCCCCTGGTAGTATGTGTCTTCAGCTAGAAAGATTCATAGCAGAATATAAGAGATCATTTGATTAAAACTTTATTTGTATTCTGTTCAATGGTTTAAATTGTAAAACAAAATGTTGACTGCATTCATTTTAAATCATGGAATTTGTCCTCTGTATTTTATATTCCTAGCCCAGAGTATGCTGAAAACCTTTAAATAAGAAAAATCATGCTCTCCTTTTGTTTGAGGCAGGTTAGAAAAGCAATAACATTTATGACTGTTAAAAATCAATGGTTTTCCACTAGTTCTCTTATTTGAAAATGTTATGTAATAGTTTCCCTGGTATTGCATAGTGAGCATGATGGACTATCAGTAAATTTGGTTTAGGGTCTCTGATATATTTCCTTTGTTTTGCAAAATTATTACATTAGACATAGATTCTTAACTTTATGTAGCATCATTTTGCTCAGACGTGTGTCTTATAGGACTAAAATGATTCTGTAGGGAAAAATATGAGATCCTAATTCACAAGGACATTTACTCACCCGATTTTTTCTGCTGACTCAAGTAGGACCATTTCAGATATGTTGCAGCTGAGCAAAGAGTAAATTTTAGTTAAGAAGTCAGTATAAATGTTTCTTCTTCAACTCCTGTTTATCAGTTTCTGTCTTCACATGTGTTTGCTTCCCCAACAATTGTTCTAACAGAGCTTTATGTGGTGTGGTGCTGTAACCCAGACAGCTGAAATGATTGGAGTAAAAACTGTTGATACAGTTCCTTTTTCTAACTCTTCTTACATTTATGTTATGGTGCTAACAATGAAGCTTTCCCCTGTAGAACTTAGTTTGGTTCAATTCAGAAGGCTAGCTCCATTTCGGAGGAGCAATAACGAGCTTCCTAAAATGGTTTCTCCTCTGAATAAAACCTAACCTGGAACTACACCTTGAGTAAAGGCTCACTTGTGACCATACTGTCATGCAAAGAAAAGTAATCATGAACTTGATTATCTGCAATTGCCTCTGATGTAGTAATTTACAAATTAGGTGTGAAAAACTACATTTTATACCTCAGTTTTCTCAGGGGTAAATGGCTGTACAAGGTGTAGTTGTAATAGAGAATCAAGTGTATTGTGTCACTATGTGCTATGCAAGCTACAGCACTCAGGTTGCATTGTGTTCTCTTCTCCTGAAAAGTAAAACATTTTGTGAGTTTTACTGTACCAAATTATGTCACTTTGTGCCTATGATTGCTATGTGTCTGGTATAACAAGCAATCAGCTACTGAATAGCTTTATGCATACTGATGGCACTGTCTCTATGATTATTAATACTAATACTGAAATACAGTCTAGTACTGGGGGTGGGAGGGAACAAAACAGGAATATTGCCTTTTTCTGAAGTAAGCTTTAATAATATTTTTGTCTTCAGTTTAAAGGACTTCCAAACCTTGGCTCCTCTGTTCAGTTCCTCACATAAATAAATTAATTTTGGTATAAACTACATAATTATACATTTCCAATTTCAGCTGCATATTAATTCAGTTATGGTAGTTCAGCACTAAAGAATGGGCAGGTTAGGACAGAAGAAACCATTATGAAATATTACCTGTCATATGCAATTCTATGAATGTTTACTGAGCAGCACTTGACCTAAGATACAGCTGAGTATGTAAGATGGATTTCCAGCTCTTTACAAAGGGCTCCTTGTAGCATAAAAAATAGATGTTCAGGGTGATTCACAGAAGAAGAAAAAGAAGCAATAGAAAACTGTTATTTAGAATTCTCTCTCTCTCCTCCCTGCCCTTTCCATCATAGCTCTTCTGTATTTACAGATCCCATTTCATTACTGTGATTCTGAAGTGGCTCCATTGAAAAGCTTTTGCTTTAGACCAACATACTTGTAAAGCATGTGATATGAAATAATATTCTAGTAAATGATTTATTAATACAGCAAACTTGAAAAATGCATATGTTAGTACAATTTTGCTTTTGATTTGACTGTATGGACAGTATTTATGATTGTGAATATAAATTCAGAAGCTGAAGCATAATTGAGTATTTGCCATCTTCTGATAAATAATTGTCAGATTTTGCTCATTGAGCCTCAGAAACTAATGTCATTACTAGCAGTAATTTGGCATTCTGCAATGTTTGAATAGAAGTAACTGAAAGAAACAGTTGACACCATGGAATTAAAAAAGGATTTTTTTAAATTGTAGCTTTGTATATGAAAACTGGGATATGATTATAGAAAGGTTCATTTTTACCTGCAATTATGTCCTACTTTTTAGGGAGGGTAAAGAAGATAAAGATTATTATATCACAGCTTTTCTCAATTATTTTCTTGCTATTTATTTTCAAACAGTACTGAAGTTTTCACATATTTACAGCTTTGTTGAGCTTAAATAATTTAAGTAAACTACAGTGGGTAATTTCACCATCTAGAATTTTTAGATTTTCTTTTATTCCTTTCAGGAACAGGTCCTAGTTACCCTGGCTAATAATCTCTAGCAGTATGCTGGCCAGTGGCTATTCTGCACTATTGTTGCCATGGAGTCTTGCTCAGCGGGAAAAACAAACAAACAAACAAACAAAAAAACCCCAAACACAACAAAACCCCACAAACTTTACTTAGTTTTATGTTTTTATTGTTTTATTTCAGAGCACTTCTAATGGATAGTGACTTGTAGTATTCTGACAGTTTCTTACATGTAACAGGTTTTTCTCTATCATTCTTGTTTTGCAAAGGATAAGGGGGGAAGAGAGAACACTGAGAGTGAGTTGTAACAGCAATAGTTTGGGGGCTGACAGATCACCTCTTTCTCTGAACTGCTGTGAAATCCATGCATATCAGTGACACTGAAACAAGAAAATTAGGCATGGTAATAATTAGCAATACCATTATCCAAATACACCTGGTTTCTATTTTGTATTGAAAGAAAGATGTGCTCCCCAATGGCCCTCACAGCCAAGTCAATTTTGAGAAATTCTTATTTGTTCCTGCATTTTTTTGCTGGGAATTAGAGAGATATTTAGATATTCCTTGAAGATTTTGTATTATTTATGAAAGCTGCAAAAAAGTGAATTACTTTGAAATAAAGGAAAGCTGACATTTAATAAAATTTATTGGCTAGTAGAATCTGAGTCACACCATTAATTGTCCTTCCATGTATAGACACAACACTTAAAGAGATAAATGGCATTTGTTGCTTTGCCTCTCTAGTTTTGTTCTTCTCTATCCTGTGTCGCTGTAGGAATCTTGAAGTTCTACATAAGGTCTTCCCCCTTCTTCACTTCACACACACACACACACACACCCCTTAATGTGGTAGTACCTGAAGTTTTTGTTTGTGATTCTTTCTAATGATTATATTACATTTCATCACAGCATTGAATACTGATGTCCATTTAAATGACTTTGGGAAGCAGAGTATATTAATTTATTTCACCCAAGCTTACAAAAACCTACCTTGATTCTATTCCTGTTTCTTCTTAATTTTATTCATGCTTCTTTAGAAACAACTGGTATTTTTAAGGGCAATTATATGCAAAGATCTTAGCAGGAGTGGCTGTACTTTCTTGCAAGGAATAACCTTGAGGGATGCATAGCTGTAAAATTTCAACGTCATGCCATAAGATTTGTCTCCTCAGAACAGAAAAACACTGCAACCTAAGATTAAATGAGCAGCTGGTAGAGAGTTTCTGATTTGATCATGTTGCTTTTTTAGACAGACTAATTGTTCTGATTTATGGTTATCACCTGTATTTCATGGGTGCTTGCTTCCAGCTCTAATTAATGGATAATTTTTAACTGCTACTACTTTAATTGTTCCTTGGATTTCAAAGAGTAGAGGAAACATGGCTGTTAGCAAATAGAGGCCTTGCTTCTATGACCTTTCTTTGTGTTAGAAATGGAAATTATAATTTTTTGGCCTTGTTTTTTTTTTTTTTTTTTGAGATACAGAGTTTTATACCATCTATAAATAAGAATATTTTGCTATGTATATAGTGATGACTATAATAAAAATTATACAAAATTCACCTTCAATGTGTAAAAAAAAAATAGTTTAAAACTTTCTAGTATAAGGTTGACGTTATTTAGGACACAACAGATCTTTTAAATAGTTTGTTCATTTATTCCTCATCACTATATAACAAAACAGCACAATTTTATTAATCTTTCAGTAATCTTTTTTTGACTAATCAACTCCTTTCAGAAATACATATAATCTTGGTACAAAGATGTAAAGAGATGGAGGATCCATCACTTCCCTTTGCTATGTCATTTCAGTGATTTTGTGAACAACAAAACACAGCTGTAATATCTTTTATAAAACCTCTTCTAGTCATGGTATGAATAATAAAGAAAGAGTAAATAACAACAGAACATGGATTATAAAAGTAACAGAAAATATATCATAAAAATCAATACCGTTACAAGAGGAACAACATTGCAGAGATAAATATAAAATAAAAAATAATTTTTTTAGGAAAAATTTCAAAAAAAGCAACAGGATTTTATAGTACATGAAATAGAATGCATAAGAGATAAGAAGTCAGAGATTGTGCTAAGGTGATAGTTAGAGAGAAGAAAATGATGAATATGGAAGTGTTTTTAATAAAGTAATGCAAACTTCATATATACTCACAAAAGAAAACAAAGTAGGATTCAGCCAAAATAGCATTTTTGAAGATAAAGCCATCTTGAAACTGTTGCTAGAACTACAAGCAGAAAACTTTCTAAGACTTCATGATTTGATTTTTTTTTATTGTTTTGAATGTAGAGGATAACATTAGCAAATCAATTGTAAAACAAACAAAAAAACAAACAAAAAACCCCAACACAAACCCACCTAGCTAATTCTGAAAGGTGGCGTTTGTTTTTTTTTTTTTCTAATCTAGTTTTACAAACCTACATTTCCTGCAAAACTTGTAAATTTCTCTAACATCTCACCTTTAACCATTCATGAGTCATTCCTGTCACAAACACTCTCACACATGAGTATATTTGCAAAACTGATGTTACTGGTACCTTCTCTGCATGTCTCAGACTATTCATAAATCTTTTCAGATTCATTCCTGAGACTTCCTTTCTGATCTGCTGGTTACAGAGCATATATGAAGCTTAGCAGAAGGAAAACACACACACACACACAAAGAAAAAAGAGGTCTAAATCTCAGAAAAGAAATAAAAGGGAAAAAAAACCCAGTCTAGATCTCAGAATATAACTAAAAGAGGAAAATATACAGGGAGTGCACAGAGAATGCGTACTTATTTGTGTAGCATTTAAGCTTCCCCTTCAAGTTTCAAATATTATGTGACATAAACTGGTTAGAAAAAACGATTGAATAATTAAACTTATGACCAGATATACTCTCTGGAGTAAACTAGGATACTCTGAAAAGTTTAAAGATTATCTCAGAAGCTTTTTAAATAGTACATACATTGACATATTTTTTCATTTAAAATATGCACATTTTTCATTTAAAAAAACAAAGAAACAAACAGAACCTTAATCTTTTGAAACTAATTGTTTTGTGAAAAGGTTGTAGATTCAACACCATATTCACCTGAGAAGTCTTCCAACTATCTTTGGACTAGACTGCTTAAGAGCAGAAGTTCTCTAAAGCCTGGTCATAGAGACCTGTACTAGGATAGGATGCAAAAAACCTAGCTTTAAGACTCCTCTATGCCTGGTTTCATTATATCACAATTCTTTTACAATTTTGAATGAAAAACAATAGACACCTTGATATATTTTTCACAAAAAAGGTTAAAATATATTATAGACATGAATTCTCCTTAAGATAGAATATTGTATCCATTAACAAAGTTACCATCTATTTTTCAAAGGATGGAGCAAAAACGAGATTTAGAGATGTGGTTAGTAGATACAAATATCAAATCAAAGTTAATATTAATGTAAGAAGGGGATGAAATGTTTTGATAACCCAGATGCTTTTATCAATTTAATTTCTGAACTGTGGAAGGATTTGAATGTTTGTTGTGAATTATGTTTTCTTTCAAAAGAACAAATAGTTCCAGAGTATGCATTAGTTGAGTCTGATAGAGGAATTAGATGTTTCAGTATTATAATAAATGTGTAAATAAGATCCAGGTATGAGTGTCATTCATTTTTTATTTTAAAATATCTGTTTTCTTCCAGAACAAAACTAAATTTTTAAACCTCTCAGTAATGAAAAAGAATCTTTCTTCCCCTTCCCCTTACCTTTCCATAAAACCAAATATCAGTTTTCAGAGAAGCATATTCTTAAACCTAATAAAACTATTTCATCTACCAGTTAAAACTGCCATCTATTTTTCAGTTATTCTTAAACCTAATAAAACTATTTCACCTACCAGTTAAAACTGCCATCTATTTTTCAGTTTAAGTCCGCACCCCTCGCATATCTACATCTTTATAGGGCTCTTCTTATTTTTGATCTGAGGCAAATGAATTGTGACAAACAATCTTCAACCTGTCTTATAACTGTATACATGGCTCCATTATCAGTGGAAGAATGGTAATTAAAGTAGGTTGGGATACTACAAATGGGGTAGTTTTCCAAAACCAGTAGTTTTAAACTTTCACAACCAATGTCTCAGTTAAAAACTTCTGTAAGACTATGTTTGTCCATCATTTGTCATTGGCTTGTCATAGACTTTTTGCACATACTGTCATCAGTTTCTGTAGCTGGATAGGCTAACTGCTACTTAGTGTAAGTCAGTTGTTAGCATTTTATATTGTCACTAAATCACCACATGTATATTCTGTGTTCTGGCCTTCAATCAGACAGCTGTGGCCTAGGCGTGAGCCTTCAATGCAGAACAGAGGTGCTAGTGCAACATTACAATGTTTATTGCATCCCCCTGGAATGGATAAAAGCAGCAGAAAAAAATTGCAGTGACAAATTTATTATTATGTTCCAGCCATCAAAAGGTAAAAACTTTCCAACCAAGCAAAGAGGTCTGTGTTCTATATTGTGCTAGTGCTCATCTTACTGTGTAACAGTTGATCTGCCTTGATTGGGTTGATGGAGCTTGCACAAGAGCATCAGGAGTAGGCTGCAGCCATGGCTTTCTGTTGATAAGTAGTCATATTCCAGAGACTAGGGCTATACAACTGCACAAAATAATGTGGTAATTCATTTAGAAGAATTACCTGGTAAAATAGCCTTTAAAATAGTGTGAATTTTAGAGCTATGAAAAAGGTTCGTATTTCAATAGTGTAGTTACCTGCAGATTTGCCTACAGTGCAAGTTAAGTATTTCAAAAGAAATAATATGCTTTGAACATTTGAAAATAATAAATATTCTAGCTTCTCCTTGGCACTAGAGAGACAGCTTTAGGCTGTCCAACCTTGGTTAAGTCAAGCTCCTGCTAACTTGGTAAATAATCTGTTCGTGTGCTGCATTTGAGAGCTTGGCCTTTGCTGGTGGAAAGAAGGGGAAAGCAGGCTTATTGAGGTCTATTATGTTCCCATTAACCTAAAAAGCAGAGACACTCTCTGTCATTTTAAGTGTTCATATGCTGTATTCAGCAGCATTAAAGTTGACCACCTCTGCCCTTACTAACATATGTAATTATAATCAAAGAAAATTACTAAAAAGCTGGAGTACTCCATCTGTATCTTGCAGATCAGGCTTGGCTTGTATTCATGGCAAACATGTCCTTATGGATATGAATATTAATACTTTAAAATGGTAACCTTTATGAATAGTTGTGCCCCTTTATCTCCGTGTTTCATTTTTTAACTTTGACATTTGTTTGATATTTCATAATGGTATCCTTTCTGTCACTAAAGAGACACAGCCCTCTGGTCAAGGCTGCATTCTGGTACTCCACCCTATAGCTCTAGCAAGAAAAAATGTTCTGGCTTCAAATTAAATAGAGGGTGTCTTATAAAAAGAAATCAAATGCACACATAAAGAGGGTCACTGGAAAGACTTGGTGATCCTGAAAGGAATATTTTTGTTTCTCTGTATCTGTTTGGTTTCAATAGTCATTTTTATTACTTTTTAACCCCTGTTTTCCAAGTCTGTATGTGAATATGTAAGGTTAGCTAGGTAATACACCATGAAGATTACAGTGTTTGTGTCTATGAATAGATCTGTGCCTGAAACTTGGATGTAGGAAATGACCTTGACTCTTTTGTAGTTATGTTTTCCAGTTTCTTTGTTTGCTTTTTTGTGCCCAGGTTTCTTGTAGTTTTTGGTGGATAAGTTTCAGAGACATCACTAGCATGTCAATCACATACTTGCAATTTCCTTAGAATATTGGTTAGTCTCTTCTTTGGTGGAAAAGATGCAATTACATGTCACATTACATTAATCATGTCAACATGTTAATACCAGACTTCATGTTTACCCATGTTTTCCTTTGTTGAAATCAAAAATCTAGGATCATGATATTAAAAGGTTTACTATATATAGTCTAAGTAATATATTTGAGAAAACAGTACAAGAAGAAATGAATCCATCAATATGACTTGTTTTCTCTTTGGACTATTACTGCTCTTCCCCTCAAATTCTGAACCTTCTGCATCAGAGAAGAGTATCCTTTAGAAACTTCACAACACTAATTTTGTACAGTTGCTGGAATTACTTACAGTATTTTCAAATAAGTGTTTGTTTTCCTGTGTTCAATCTATAGAAAATAATAACAAGAAAGACCAAAAAAGGATCATATTGAATTATGTATGAATTTTAATTTGTACCGTTTATTGAAGCCATGTTCATGTAACATAAAGTACCAAGTAGCTGCAGACAAGGAGGCCAGGGGCCAGCCTTTGGGCTAAGTCTGAAGGTTTTATTTAGCCTCTTTTGCATAGCAGAAATTAAGAATAAACCTATCAGCTAAATGGAGCAAAAAGTTTTAAAAGAGATGGGAATCACAGCTCAGGTACTCCTTGTGTCTTGCTACATTATTTTTCTCCATGACTGGTGAAAAAAACTCAGTTGCTGTGCCAGCAGTTGTCTTAAGGCAAGAGTTGCATTAAAATGCATGCTAGATTCACATTATAGCACTTCTTTTCTGTTATCCAGGTGCTATTGAGGAAAGTTCTCTGCAAATTACAAATTCAGCAGCTTGATGAGTATGTCAGGCTTGTCAATTGTCAGTGAGAGAAAATGGGTAATCATCAGGAAGTTCAAGGTGACATCTTTGGTAAGGTGCAGAATGTTAATATCAGCAAATAAGCACGAATATGAGGAACCTCTACCTGAAAAATATAACCCATGTGGCGGTATCTCTCTCTGTGCCTTATAGTATAGCTAACACCCTCTAAGTGGCTTCCTTCTGCTGGTTATTGTGTGCCAATTATTTTCAGCATTAAACCCAAAACAGCTAAAAGAAGCCAACTCTCTTGTGATCACCTTTTAAATTGTTAACTGTTAAACTTGACATGAGGTTTCCTATTACTAAGGTTACTTTCTTTTGCAAAAGGATAACAGTTAAAAGATCAGTTCTCTCAAGTAGGTTAAAGACCTAAAAGAAGGGGGAAGCAAACTCTATCTTGTAAGGTGATCACCTCTCAGATAAAGTGATTTTAAAAGCCATCAAAAGAGAGAGTCTCTTTCATTCCTGGGTAGCCATTGTCACAGGACCAAAACTTTTACTACTATAAGAGGGGATTCTTGCCCTCTTGTAATTGCAACTAGTAAGCAATTTTCAGTTTTGTGGGGTTTTAGTTTGTTTTTTTCTTTTTTTTGGGGTTTTTTTTTTTTTTTCAATCTAAAGACATCTACTATATTTAAAGATTGTGAAACAAAGTGAACAGATAAAATTAAAGGGAAAGCAAACCTCCTTGTTTAAGTTTATCCATCATAGTATGAATAATTTCAGTAGCTGTCCTGTTTAATGCCTTTACTTTGTGACTATAAAAGAATATGATGCATTTAGAAATGCTACATGGAAGCTTAGATACTCAACAAGGAAAACTACAGGGCAGACTGTTATTGACTTTGCACAAAACTCAGTCAGAATTCAGCTCATCATATTTATTTCTTTTCCCCACCTATATTTTGATATGAAATAAACAACACTTACCAAATACCTGTACAACATTTACTAATTGATAACTGGTTTTGCTAATAAATTTTAAAAGTTCTTGCTTTCCATGGAGATTAATCCCTTTTCATTTGGATTCATTCTGCCTTCTATTTGATTAAAACTTCAGAATCAAATCAGATGTCTTTAAAGTAATACTGCTTCTACCTATTTTGATGAGGTTTAATTAACCTGAGTGGTTCCTACTTGCTAACTTGATCATTGTTTATATAGTAATAAATAGCTTTTGACTGACATTGTGAGTTCATTAAACACAAATATTTATAATGAAGGGGAATACTGTCTATTAAAATTAACACTGTAATCTCTGTATTTTTATTAGGTGCATGATAATGGAAAATAATGACAGACTGCCCTGTTTACACACAATGTACACATTTTTGTGATCTATGAAAAGAAACTTATTAGACATCTTAATCAACTTTTACTGGCCTTATCATAATTCCACAATAGTTATCTATGAAAAGACCTTCCTTTTTTTCCCAAGCATTCTATTTATTGTTACTAGAAAATCAAAACCTAAACACTCCTTCATATTTTCCTGCAAAAGAGAGTGTAAGAATAATTTGTAGTTTGTAGACCACTGGGCTTTGAAGTTTTCCAACATACAAAAGACAAATTACAGCTGCAGGTATTCCTAGCTTCCTCATCGTCAGCTCACTCCGTATTAATTTATTTATTATCAAAATTCATTAAGAATTACATAGTATGAAAATTTGTAGCTACCATGGCAATTAACAGGATTTGCTCACAGACTATGGTTTCCTAAGTAATTTATAAATGTCTTGGTAAAGAAATTATTTTTTCTTTCTGTAGGGACAAGGAGGTCTGTTTCTTGACCCTAATGATAGGAAACTTGGTCTTGCTTTGCAGAGTAAAAACAGTATTTCTGATTCATCCATGGGTATGTTCTTTCCACTTGAAGATTAGTAGTTCTATTATAACTCAGCTCAGGTAAGCTCCTAGTCACCAAAATAGTCATGGCAGTACTAGACCTTCTAAACATAAGGAAAAAAAAAAATCTCAGAACAACTGTGGAACCACAGCCTAAAATTGTCTTAATGAAAGCTGACTTATTTCTGAAGTGAATTTTGCAGCTGTTACTTAAGGTATTACTAAAATCATGGAACACAAATAGATTGAGTGAGACATTCAACCTCTATAAGAAAAGGCACACAGAGGCAAGCTCTCCTATATAATACAACACAGATTAACACAAAGCAACATTTTAATCTTTTTCTTCAGTACACTGCTCCATTAAAATAATTTGTACTGCTATGATCAAGAGTTACTTCACAAGCAAAACCAGAAAAGGCAGTTTTTAAACTATATCTCTTTAAGTTATATTTTCCACAAGAAACAAAATGCCTATTAGTTTTCGAAAGGCACTGCCCTGTACACCTGTAAGTATGGCTCCAGGACATCCAGTAAAATACCTATAGTAAAAACCTAAATTCTTCAGATCCACTCACTTTAAGAAGTAGATGTTACAGGTAGCAAAGACCTAGGGAAATGAAGAACAGATCTCACAGAGATCTACAACTTCTAAATATTGCTTAATATTTTTGAACTGAAAAAACAAGACACTACAAAGGGTGAAAATTTACATGCACAAATATAAATCTATCTTGGCAATGTACAAAACTTGTTGGTATTAAGTTCTTAAATTTAATCTATTTTTTCTATTCCAAATAATTTCATCTGCAGTAGTTTAAAATGGTCTATTACTTAATATTCTTTACTCCACCTAAATACATGAAGATATAAATATAACTTTTAGGGAGAAAATACAATGAATTTCTAGACAATTGTTAATATGATGTAAAAACTTCCTTATTGTTCCTGAATTCAATATGACAACCATGCACTTTAGATATTTTGTATGATAATAAATAAAATGACATATTGGTGCTTTTGAAGCTCCATAGATTTTATCACAACAAAACTGCAAACTCTGGATCAGATGTTTAGTGCTGCTTAGGAGAGCAGACATGAGAAAAATTCTCCATGTTGAATAGGTGTTATAAACTGACTTAATTATTTTTTTGTGACACTGAATCTGTAGTCTTTCCAACATTTTAACAGAACAGTAGTTCTGATGAAAGATTGACCATACTCATATAATTGAAGAATCACTCAAAGTATAAAAGCAATCTCTGTTTTAAATGAAACAAGGATTTGTTAATTTCTGCTATTTCCCGGTACTTTATTAGATTTTCCTGGGTTTAAAAATCTGTCAAAAAATTGAATACATTTTTAATTGTATGGACTGAAAAAGAAATATGTATTGACTTTTACAAATACAATAACCTCAGATTCAAGAGCTGACTTTGAAAGTTAGCAATTTGCATTTTAGAAGTGACCCTGTGACTTTTTGAATCTGTTCACTATGGTATAAAGAAGACCATATCTGCATTAGTCATCTCACCCTTTTTTGTTTTATTGACTGTCTAGGTGACTATGCCTGTCTTTTTTGGTAGCTGTTATGCTGGAAAAAGTGCCTGTTTGTAAAGAAGTTAGTATTTTTTGGCACTTTTGAACTATGTTGCTATACCATGACAGAGAAAATTTTATTGGAAATTACTTGCTTACATGTTCAGGAAGACTGATGAAATATGTGTGCCTCAATGAGTTCTGGAGCACAGAGTTGTTATAATTTGCATTCAGATACCTATGAAATAGCAGTGATATTTATAGAACAAAACTGACAATGTCCCAGAAGTACCTATATACTTGACAACTCTTTCCTGTCCTTAGGATAAATTGTAACAATTGAACTATTAATGAACTATGATTTCAGAAAAAAATAACTTGTTCATATAGGATTTTTTTATTCTTTTTTCTAGAAAATTTTGAAAGGGAAGGTAACACAAACATTTTTTTCTTTCAAGTGCATGCAAATTTACTGTTAGTTGAAAATCATATAAAGGAGTAACAGATCTTGTAGCTAATCTCTAACAGTAGAAATTTTTCCTTAAATTTTTTACTTTAAAATTTTTCTTATAGTTTTATTATTTATTTTTTTTATTTAATTTTATTAGTTTAAATTTTCATTATATCTCTTTCAAAGTTTCAGTAACATTTTTTCATCTATTGCGAGAATATGCACTTGAAATGTTCACACAGAAAATCATATATTATGCAGAGGTTCCCTTACTTTCTTTACAGAGCTTCAGACTTTCAATTCACCAGATCACTAGCTAGAGATTTAATACGAATTTCTAAGCAATCTTTTTGTGCAGAAGAGGCAATTGCTTAAAGACAACCTACACATCAGCTTCATTGCATATACAGCCAGGCTTGATGGCATTCCCTGAGTGATCAAAGTGTTATTCTCAGGCCAAGAAATTTCAAAGACCACTGTAGAGTAATGGGACAAAAGCTATAAAGACTTTTTGTAATATTACATTGGTCGGAAGGTGAGTTAGGTAGGAAATTCTCTGGGAAACAGTAATGAGAATTCCCATGTAGATTATGTAGATACCTGAGCTCTTGATCTTTTGATTTATGGTGAAATGCACTAAAATGATTGATTTTACCTAGTTCTACCTAGTTCTATTGCCTTTCTTCTTCTTCTTCTTTTTTTTCTTTTTTTTTTTTTTTTTTTCTGTTTCTTTTTCCTCTGTTCTTGCTAATGAAGGATTTAAATCTGTTTTTATTTCCACTGGAAAAAATAAATGGTATGTATAAGTACAATAGATGTACAAACCTGAGATGTAGCTAATATCACTAAATGAATGTGCGTGTAAATTTCCTTTTTCAAGAAAAGATGTTTCTGTGTACTGCTCATTGCTTATAACATTGTGGTACTTTTATGTAAGCTGGCTGAGAATTGATTAGTTCTATTATCATCCCTGAGAATGAACAAGCTGCAGACTCTCTACTAAGTTTAAATTAACTGGCATGTTTGCAGAGACCCTCCAGGATACTCTCAAGCAGAGCTAGTTTACTGTCTGGAGTGTTGTTTCAAGGACACATATAACCAGGACTTTTTCGCCATCTAGTAAACTTTTTTTAAACAACCTCAGTTATCTCTTCTAAGTTCTTACACAAATTATTTTTGCTAATTAGTTTGCTTACACTTTCTTTCCACTTTAAGATTTTAGGCCTTTGGAAGCTCCAGGTGTACATATAACTGGTTTTGGTAGGTTTCTCTTTAAAAGCATTGAACGTAGTCAGGTCATCATTGGTTACTAGTAAACTAAGAATTTCCAGATCAATGGTTTATTAATTAACAACATTTGAATGTTGTTAGGTTTGTAGGAACTTATTCTTAGAAATAAACAGATTATTGAAGAAATTTTATATTTATTTTACTGATGGCTACAAGAGATTTGATAGTATTTCCTTCAGCCTGAAATCCCTTCTAAAAATCCTTTACTCTTTTGAGTAGTACTACTTGATATATTTATGGAAATGACTTAAAATATTCTAGCAAAAGAACTTACATTTCTGCCTAACTATATATAAAACAATTTAGAAAAAGACCAAGGAAGTAGAAGAAATCCAGAAAACCTAATTAATTAATTGAGTATAGTATAATATTAAATCAGTTCTAGCAATAATAATAAACATGTTGATATTCATATTAATTAGGGTAGTGACAAAAGAAAAATTAAAAATTACATCTTTTCTTATATTTAATCAGCTTATGACATGAACTGCAAGAATCTTTGGAAACCCTTCATCAGTAACCCAGTGACCTGACTGCTTTATGAATGTGTTTTGTCTTTTACTGATTTGTTCTCTCCCCAGTAAAATAAACTGCCTAAATTTTGATGAAAGTTTTTAATAAAATCATTTACTGAAGTAAATTGGCAGGGACTACAAACTGGGTTTAGTTTAAATGTGTGTAAAAAGCCTCATTCATTTGGAAAATAAAAATACGTTCCTACAAGCATGTATTTTTCTCCCAGGACACAATTAAGTCCCAGAGGGGTTTATTGCAACACCTTCTATGTATAACTCCTTCACTGAATTAAAACATAGCAGAGTTCTACTAATTGTACAACAACTATCATGAGGGAAGGTCCACTTTGATTTTTCCTAATAGTTGTGTAATTATGCCTTATATTCCAGTTTTGTGCAAATTGTATCATGATCAACTTGTAACTATGTACATATAGGTGGCCAGTGATAATCTATAAATCATGAGACTACATCTTTCCTATTAAATCTTTGGTTTGAAAGAAAGTCTTCTAACTTATAACACTGTCTTGCGGGGGCGGGGTGGGGGGCTGGGGTGTGGGGGGAGGGAAGTTGGATCTGAAAAATTATTCACTTCAGTTTATATAATTTATTAGTTATTCTAGAATGCCCAATTAAACATGTATGTTTCTTTAAAAGCAATGGCTATATTTTAGTAAATAGTTTTGTCAGAACATATGTATTTCATAGAATCATAGAACAGTCTTTGTTGGAAGGGACTTAAACATCATCTAGTTTCAAGGCCCCCTGCCTTGGTTGCTCAAAGCCCCGTCCAGCCTGGCCTTAACACTTCCAGGGATGGGCATCCACAGCTGCTCTAGGCAGCCTGTTAACAGTGTCTCACCACCCTCATAGTAAAGAATTTCTTCCTAATATCTCATCTACCCTCTCTCAGTTTAAAGCCATTACCCCTTGCCCTATCAGTACATGCCCTTCTAAAAAGTTCCTCTCCAGCTTCCTTGTAGGCCTTCTTTAGATACTGGAAGTTTGTTAAAATGTGTCCCCAAAGCCTTTTCTTCAGGCTCAACAACCCCAACTCTTTCAGCCTGTCTTCGTAGGAGAGGTGCTCCAGGCCTCTGATCGTCTTCATGGCCCTCCTCTGAACTCACTCTAACCTGTCCATATCCTTCTTATGTTGGGGGCTCCAGAGGTGAACACTCCAGGTGGGGTCTCATGAGAGCGGAGTAGAGGGGAAGAATCACCTCTCTCACCCGGCTGGCCATGCTTCTTTTTCTGCATCCCAGGGTATAGCTGGCTTTCTCGCCTGCAAGCATACACTCCTGGATCATGTTGATCTTTTTGTTAACCAACACTTCCAAGTCCTTCTCCTTAGGGTTGCTCTCAATCCATTCTCCACCAAGCCTATATTTGTGCTTGGGATTGCCCTGACCCCTGTGCAGGAACTTGCACTTGACCTTGTTGAACTTCATGAGGTTTACACAGGCCTGCCTCTCAAACCTTTCAAGTCCCTCTGGATGGTATCCCTGCCCTCCAGCATGTCAACTGTACCACTTGGTGTCAGCAAAATTCCTCTGGGTACACTCAGTCCCACTATCCATGTCACCAACAAATATGTTAAACAGTCCCAATACTGATCCCTGAGGAATGTCACTTGTGACTGGTGTCTACTTGGATATCTAGCTACTGACCATAACTCTTTGAGTATGACCTTCCAGCCAATTCCTTATCCACCAGGGGGTCCATCTGTCAGACACATGGCACTGCAGTTTAAAGACAAAGATTTCATGCAGAATAGTGTCAAATTCTTTGCACAAGTCGAGGTAGATAGCATAAGCTGTTCTTCTTTCATCCACCAATGTGTAATAGAAGGTCACCAAACTTGTCAGGCATGATTTACCCTTGGTTAAGCCATGTTTGCTTAAATGAATTTGTGGGTTGTTGGGCGAGAATATAAAATGTTTTAACTGAGCTTGAATTGAGGAAGTTATTTCTAATCCAGGTTAAAATATTTGATCCTGTAAGAAAGGACCTACTAGAATCGTGAGGATGCTGATGATCAGGCCCCTGCTTCAGCTAGGAGTAAAATAGAAGACAGGGCATAAATATTGAGTCTTAATCACAAATACCATACAGGCACCATTCCCATAGCTTTAATGAAGTGTTTTGGAAGGTTACGTTTCATTCTAATTTGGAAATTCATTGATTTTGTTTTGAAATTAAAAGAGAAACGTACACATTTTGAGAGCATTCACTCTCACTTAATTTCTGCGTTGTTAATCTAGGATAGGAACAAAATTTTTAGAGGACTGGATAAGTTATTTTGATGTTGTGAAGTAAAGCATTAGACCAAAGATTGGTTACAGGCTAGTGAATAAAACCCATAATACTTCAATCTCCCGTTTCAATATTTGAAGTGTTTACAGAGGCAAACATTATTCATGTCTGTGAAATATAGTTCCATGTATTTTACAAATGCACATAAGAATTATTGTTCTTTGTTGATTAGCAGTTCTGTTTTCATGTACGCTGTCTAGAAATGAACTAACAAAGTAAAATTTTACTTATCAGTATGAAATTTTGTGGGTGTGGGTTTGATTGTCAGAGGCAAGATGAAATAAAGGAGAAAAACCATTGAAAATGGTTTTCAGATTAAAATACATTAAAGTTCTTACTTTCAAAAAAGTTTATTGCATATACTTAAATAGAGGTGACAGCTGAAAATGCTTCTAAGCAAAGAATAAGAAAGGAAAGAGCCACTTCAAAACAGTCTAGCTAATTGCGTGCTTAACATGACAGCAGATTGAATTCAGCATGGGTAAATGGAAGGTGACAACATATGGAAAGAGTGTATGAATTTTGTTTTGCCTGGTAACAGATTTTCAATTCATACAGTACATCTACTAACGTTCATGTTCAAATGTAAAGCAATATGCTAAGATGAAAAATATGTATTGAGCAATACTGTACTGCATGTAATTTATAAAACATTGACAAGGAGTACTTGGGACAATTGATAGAGATCAAAATATTAGAGGAATCCTCAGTTTAATAAGTTCTAGGCTGATTATTGTGAGATCTGATGTTAACATTTCCGTCAGATATTTTTAATTCACATATATGTAATTTTGAAAAAAATATCTATGGGTAGCATTACAGTTTCGTATTCAATTTTGATTATTTTTTTTTAGAGGAATTTAACTTTAAAGGTACAGATTTTTCCATAAGTGAAGACATTAGAAAGATTATTTTTTAAAACAACAAAGAGAAATTAGAGATTAAAAAACTTTAACGGGTAGTATATTGAGTGCTATTGAAATCAATCACTTTTATTCATATTAAAAAAGCTTTATTAGGTGCTTTATGAAAGGCTGCAGTTCTCTGAGGAATACCAGAAATTGGCCACTCAAAGCTTGGATAAAGGGATCATCGATCAGTTTTACTTACATTAATTGTTTTGGTTTGGTTTGGTTTGGTTTGGTTTTTTGGTTTGGTTTTTTTGTTTTTGTTTTGTTTTGTTTTGTTTCAGTCCTCTCTCCCCTCTTCTTTGGTCTGAAGGAGAGTAGCTGCTCTTTCCTCCAGCACAAGAGGGTTTAGAAATGCAACATTTTGTTGTGTTTTTGCTCTGAGCAAAATTTACCAAAGAAAAAACCCAGGAAGATATTACCTAGTAAAACTTTTTAGGTTAAGTTGAACTGTAAGATACTAACAGATATTTCAGTACAGTTCCGTACTACATTATCTGCAATATTGGTGAAGCCAGAGAGAAGAAAATACCTCAAAAAATTGAAAATTCTAACCTACCTGCCTACATACTAGTTATACTGTAGCCTGTAGTTGCATAAAATCTTTTCCTTCCTGACACAGAATTATTGGGACAACAGAACATTATTTTCTGAAGAAGTGTGTTATCCAAGACAATGGCCTTGAGAGATTTCGATTTTGTATCCCTAGTCTGATTTTCATCATATTCTAATTGAAGGAATGCATTCATAATATTCTGGCTACATTACAGACAAAATTAAAAGTTGTATATAATATCAATTACCTAGACACCATTCAAATAAACTCTCAATTCAAAATGCTATTGAATTTCATGGCAATCCAAAAGAGATTGTAAAATGAGATAGAAGTTTTTATCTTTAGTATTAACAATTCCTAAGTAATGGCCCATCCAAACCAGAACAGACAGTAGTCTAAAGGGAGGAAACAGAAGAAAAACAATATCAGGACCAAGAGAAAAATTAATAGGAGATTTTGAAGTACAGTGAGGAGAGTTTGATTTGATGAAGATGATGTACTAATCTAACAGTAAAATCACTATCTTAATTGCCTTTAAGTAATAGTTCTAAGCATTTATTTAAGCAGTAAAATTTTTTGTAATGTAATATCTTTGACTGGAAACCCTACATATTACCTTTTTAGGTGCTTATGCCTTTCTGGGATACCAAAATTGTGTAGCACAACAGTGTTACTTAATAGTTTTGTTAAAAGCTTTATACAGTGGGACAGTCACATATGCTTCTGTAACTGCTGTTCTGAATATGCAGAGTTCAAGGTACTCTGAACATCAGTAGGTAATCTGCAATCTCCTTAAAAGCTTGTGTTGTGAAGCCTGAGATCACTTAGTCAGATTCATGCTGGAAATATGGGTTGCTTGTGCTCATTGCTGCACTCCTATGAAGTTAAAAGCTCTCCTTATCCCACAGGGCAGGGCAATATTCTTGTGTTGATAGAAAAGGCAGCACTAAATTCAAGGAGATAAACAGTGAGAGGAGTATGGTTCTCATAGTAAGCTGTCACCATGGGCAAGACAACTTGACATGCTGGCCTGTTCTCCATTTTAAACAAGACATAGAGAGAAGAAAAAAGAAGATATACTCAGAATTCTGTGAAGATGTTACCAGAGTCTTGTTTATTTAGCTTAAATTAATTCAGATGCAATATTTATATTTTTGATTTTTTTCTTTGCTATGCTACAACATTTTTAGTAGTTACCTACACGGTTGTTTTGCTTCATAGTTCTTGATATGCATTATGTTTAACACTGTCTGTGAAAGTGGTTTATAGCTTATTTCTAAGTAGAATCTGAAATGTTTGCTTCTTTGTAATAAAAAAACTCCAGAAGAGCTTGCCAATTAATTTCCAAAATACGTCCTCTATTCCAGAAGCTAGAAAAAAAGAGCCTATACTATGTATATATAGTTATAAATAAGATATGTAAAACACAAAAAAAACATTACTGCATTCAGAATTTAAAGTTTGAAGAAAAAATTACTACAATTGAACATAAATAATTAATTCTGGGCAATAAAACTGGAAATAAGAAAATTATTCTTTCTTAGAAGTAGCAGCTCAAAGCCTAGCATTGGGAAATACCATAACAGTCCATAATAAGAGCTGGAAAAGCAGTAATGTAAGGTCTTTTGGTCAGAAGAAAAAGACTGGCACAGCACATCCAGACATACACACACACACACACAAAAGTTAGCACATTAATTGGTTATGTTATGAAGAAATAACATTTCTTTATTGTTAAACATTAATTGGTTATAGTTATGAAGAAATAACTAAATCATAATCACTCCAGATATCAATTTCTTTTGATTTTCATGATGTCCCTTCCTTTCTTTTTAAATACCATCTTCTCTGAATTTTATTAAAATATTTGCTGAGATGACAATACATTGTAACACAAAACTTCTTTTAGACTGTAGATGTTGCAGTTGTCGCCCTCTGCTCTGTGAATAGGGTAGAATGTTACAACCACATCAGACAGAAAAAATATTTGGGTTTTTTCCCCCCTTTTCACTTCTGCATGTCATTGCAGTTATTAATTCTAAAAGCTGTGAATATTCTGACCATCAGTCCTCTGAAATAGCACCTCCTTCCCTATATCTTCAACAGCGAAGGCTTCAGAGAGGCTGCTGCTGTGCTTACTAGATTAAAACTCTTCCAGAACTAAAAAAAAAGATTTTTTATCTTCCATGTCAGAAAAGTTTATAAACAATTAAAGGAATTTAAAATAACTTGTTTAGTAGCCTTGAAGTTCAAGGAGCTTTTGTAAATCTGTGAAATATACAAAACAATTAGCCTTATTTAGCACTTTTAAATTAAACTAGATCTGGTCAGAAGAGGGAGTTAAAGGCTTTTAGCCCAATTAGTCCTCTGGCTCTATTGAGAGTACTTAGTTGCTGAACTTTGTTGCAAACTGGTGAATCCACAGTGACCTAGGACTATTATACCTCTTTGAAAATATTGTTGTGATAGAAAGATCATGGAAATGCTAAAACTGAAAAACCATCAATATACAGGATAGTAAAAAAAAAAATAAATTCTTAACTTCACTGCATCATAATCTGCTACAATGATGAGACATCTATTAGGACAAAGAGTAACTTCAGAGTTGTCTTTGTTAAGTTACTCGTTTAGCTGAAAATAAAATTATTTGAAGGACAGAGGAAGGTTTTATAATAGTTTCTGCTTCTTCTTTTTTCTTTTTCTTTTTTTTGTTCTTTTTGACAAAATTACAACACTTGAAGAGTGGCTGTGGTGGTTGATTATACCTGGATTAAGTGCTAACTATGAAATTAAAGCATGACAGTTATCTTTCCTAATTTTTTGAGTTTAGCTTTCCTTGCAGCAGGGGTTATAATACAGGTATATGGAACACAAAAGTGTGTTTTTAATTGAGGAGTTAACTTTATTTTGTTTGTTTATACTACTCTTGCATGTTGCTTTTTAAAATAAATTCTGGCTTTTTGAATAGCTGCTCTTAGAACATTTTCAATGTAGTGTGAGACTGAAGTAACTATGTTTGGCTTTGAAGTCTACCAGATGGTTATGATTTCATGTATGATTCTATAGTCAGAGCACTGGGCTACTAGCAGCTATGTGCATCTACATGTGGAATTTTATACACATTTCTGCTTGAGCTCATGCACTCCAGGTATTTATGAAGACAAAATATGATTGTCATACTTTGGGGGAAGACTGCGGGAGCAGTTATCCTCTCAGGAAAGACAAAATATTTTTAAAATTTATTTATTTTAAATAGAATATCTTTACACTAAAGACATGGAAGTACCTTAAAATCCTTGTTTATAAAATATGGGGGTAGAACGTAGAGTAGAAAAGAGCAATAATTTAATAAGAAACTTGTGTAGGGTTTTGTTTGGTCGTTTGGTTTTTTAAACCAGACTATAAATGGATGTGCTCTGCATGATCAAGGGTGAGTCAAAATAAAATGGAATCCTAGCAGAACAAGACAATCAGTAAAGGTATGACACCCTCATAGTTAATGTTACAGCTTCTATGGAAACAATTAGTTTCCATTAGATTAAAGCTTAATTGTAAGAAAGAGTCTGGTGAAAAAACATCATATTCCAGAGTCCATTGCAAGGATTCCATATCTGCAACTCACACACTACAAAAAAAATGCTATGTGTTTCATTACATCTAAAAGCTTATTCTTCTGTTGAGTTATGATTGAAGCTATATACAGGCATCAAAAGAAAATAAAACGTTTCGTTTCAAATTCATCAAGTGAGTAATATGACAAGTTACATGACTGCTTGTGCTCATTGTGATCATTTGCCCTTTATAATTAGAATACATTCCTATTTCAAGAAGAAAAGATACTGTTGTGTGTATTTTCCTATTTACTTTTTAAGTTATGCTGGTTTTACAGAATGAGACTTTTTAAATAAAAAAATTATCTGAACAATACATCCTAAGTACAGAGAAGTGGAATATTTATTCTCTTAAGAAGGAAGACATTATTTCAGTAGAACATTTAAGATTTATATTGGTTGTTCTAATTCAGGAACTTAAAAAAACCCAACAAAACAGTTTGGATTAGTCTTCAGTCTTTAACAACCTTAAAATTGTATTTTCATTGTAAACATACAATAACATAAGGCTAAATTTGCAACATAACATTATGTTCAGTTCTATAAAAAACAGGAAATTTATGCTTCTAACCCTGAAGCACTTGCAGTAAGACTTCTTAATAGTGAAGAGAAATATATGAGTGGAAAATATTATAAAAATGACCAAGTCTTAGCTGATTAAACATTATCAGTTGATAAGTTACTCTGGATGTTTTGGGTTTTAGAAATATAAATGATTAAACTATTTTCAAAGAAGTAAAAATCCCACATAAGTGCCTGATATAATCAGGAAGCTTTATCAGAACATATATGAAGGAAGCACTGTTCCTAAACAAAGGATAAATATATGGGACAGTTCTCATGTTCTCTGAAATTTAAAAACTATGCAGCATTCATTTTAGAAGGAGCAAAAATAAATTAGTTCAGTTTATCTGCACTTACTCTCCCTGCACATCTTTAAATACTTCTTGTAATCAGTGCAGGGTTCTGTCATGTCCCTCATGGATAAGTGAGGATTAATTCTCTGTTAGTTTTCTACTTCCCCTGTTTTTTTGCTATTTTTCAGTGAATGCTTACTAAATATTTATTTAGTAAGTGAGCACTGCCTCATCATAAAGTGAGCACTGCTCATCATAAAGTGAGCACTGACTCAAAATCCCATGATAATGAGACTTGTGCAGGCACAGAACCAAAAGATGGACAGTGCTTTCCAGAGCATACACTGTAACAAAATGGACAATGTATGGATAAAAACATGTTGGAAATCACTGGGAAAAAATGAGACAAAAGTGGTCATCATGGCAGATGGTAGTATGAGCTTTCAAGAGCATAAGCACTTCTATGGGTGGTTTTAGTCATCAGAGAAAAGTAGAGTTTTAATGAGGACTTTACAAGAAGTTAAAGAAATAGCTTTGAGAGATGTTTACAGGAAATTCTTCCCAAGCGTAAATAAAAACATGGAGGATGTTTATTTGAAAAATTAATAATGCAATGATGAGGATTAACATCATGAGCTACTGAGAGGTAGAAAATATCCTCTTGATACTGCTTAGAGAAAATCAATAGCTAAGACTTTTGAAAATTAAGCTGAGGTTAATATTTGATACAAAAAAAGGAGAAAAGAATAGCCATTGGAAGGACTGAAAATAAAGGGTACATCATATGACATGATGAAAGCCTGAATCAAAATATTTGCACAGGAATGGAACAGAAAATATGTATCTTAAACTCTAGACGTGATCCGAATATATAAAGCAAAGAAGGATCTATAGGCATAACACTGGTATTCACAATGCCTGAGGAGAAAAGGTGATTGTAGGGCTGAAATATAGGTAAGAAGTCAATATGTTTCTGTTAACCATGGTGAGCATGATGTAAGGTTTGTTATCTATAGGCTAGAAGGTTTAATTTGGACCTGATTAGAATGTCCTGGACTAAGGAAGTAAGGTTATGCTTTTTGCCTAAAGATACTAGCTGAATTTGTGGGTGAGATTATCTGGATTAGAATTCAAAAGGAAAAAAAAAAACCCAAAAAACTTAATTAGGCTTGGTGAGCACATTGGGACTCCTGTTGATAGAGAGAGTGAGGAGAATTCTCTGATGGACTAAGAATTCATAAAGAGTCATGGAAGAAAAAGAAAAACAGTTTGATTATTCTGATGGTATTCATCATAGAAGATGAGAGTGGCATCCTGTCTCTCAGATTTGGATACAAAGCTATTAAAAGAGATTATGAGAGATTCTTCAGGAATCTTTTCACAAGTTGTCATTGACTGGAAAAAAGAAAAAGAAGAAAAAAAAAAGAAGTGGTAGCTGGAAAAGAAAATGGCATTCAAGGATAGACATTGTTTTGTCTGAAGACACTAGCCATCTGCAAGGAAAGAGCAACAAGAAATGGAGAAACTAGTTAAAAAGAAAAAAAAGAAGCAGATAAAGATGATGGAAGAGAAAATAAGATTGAAGGAGATCCCTCAGAACAGGCTTGATGGGTGGGAGCGAAGGAGATATTTATCTAACTAAGAAACCACCTTGAGAAGAGAACAAGATCATTTCATGTTTTGTCTTTTGTTTTCTTGAAAGAAGTTAAGCACACATTTTATGCAGAAGAAATGGAAGTAAAAGAAGAAAGAACAGTATCAAGATGGAAAAAGAATGGCTGGCATTCATTTAGAAAACTGCAATTACTTAACAAGAGACATGGCATGTCCTGGTCCACTTGATCAACTTCAGCAATACCAGAGAAGGAAGCAGGGAGTGGATGAAAGCAGTGAGCCTTTTGGGCAGAAGTCAGAACAAAGAGAAATACTGAATAAGTAAATAAACAAACAAACAAAAGGAAATAAAAAGAAAAGGGAAAACACAATTTAAAAAAAAATGATAGAAGAGCTAAAAGGAGAGAAGACAAGAACAAAGATAATACTTCTGGCTTGGAAACTACAAAACAGTCAGACAACTGAATTCTTGTTTGTACCTGTTTATAAAGGAAGAAGCGGAAAGATAAGTGAAGAGGTAATGGATCTGGGAAGGAATGTGCTTTTTGCATCCTAAGTGCTGGGTTTCACGTTTGCTTTTGATGAACATCATAGGCTTCCTCTGCCTTTACTCTAGCTTGTCCTGTGTTTCTGAATGGCAGCCCTGTGCCCCAGCGTATTTACCAATCCTCTCAGTTACATCTCATCCGCATACTTGCATATGGTGCCTTTCCATCCCATTGTTAGGTCATCAATAAAGATTTTTGGCTCCAGTACTGGCCCTGGAGGAATGCCACACATAACCAGCATTTGCACTGCTCATCATACTGTGTTGAACTTAGTCATCCAACCAATTTTCTATCCACTTTATAATCCATTTATCCAGTATATATCTTACCAGTCTAATTATAAGGATTATCTGGAAGTCCATGTCGAAGGCCTTTCTACAGTTGAGGTAAACAGTAACCATCACTCTCCATTGCACATTTAGCCTGTTACTTCATTATAGACAGCAGTGAGGTTGCTCAGACATGATTTGCCCGAAGTTAGTTATCAGCAACAATCCATGCTGACCATACAGAATTGAGTTTATTATGTTTTGGTGCTAGTGGAAGTAAGTATGTGAACTATGTTACAGGGAATCAGGTAGAACCCAAGAAAAGAAACTTTGTAGGGCTTGTATATTAACCCCTCACATAGCTCAGGACCTGTTTTGGGAAGCTGAAAAGTAAATACAGAAGAAAAATACAGCTTTTAAAACTCACCTAGACTAGATTGTAGTCTTAAGAAAGTACTTGAGCCTTTTTCTGAATGTTCGTTTTGTGTTTTTTTTCTAAAGAATGTTTTCCTCAGTCAGGACTTCATAAAAGAAATGGGTCATGCTAGTCCTTTTCCCTATTTAGATAATTTACACCGTTATCTAATGCAATAACAAAAATTACAGTGAGCATAGATAGCATCTTTTATGTGGATACTTAAGGTGCTGCATCCTCTTGATCTGTTAATGTTCTCTAATTATATGAGTGTGTTCTTCATACATTTAGCAGCAGCACAGGATCTAGATGTAGATATCCATCTTTCTTGCAGTCAGATAAAAAACATCTTTAAATATAATCTTTTATCCTAATCCATGTTATCCTTTTGTAATTTTACATGGGAGAAAATGAATAATCATTAGCAATAATAATCATTCTATTTCACTATGAGCTTGGAAAAGTATAAATAATTGCATTATGAAATCTCAGCTGTGATTATCAAGTGTAACAAAGACAGATGTGCAGGATTAGTTCATAAAATTTAATTAATTGTAGTTGAGACAGTCATTCAATAAGTGTTCTGATTTTGTATTTTTCATTTCTATGAAGAAAATGAAAAGTTACACATAATTCACTATGTATTTTTGATACAAGTAAGTAGTTTTTAAATCTGACCTTAGTATCAATAATATAAAATGTGTAAGTCCAACAGTAGTAACATGACTTTGTTTGGATTTTAACAGTGCTGTTACATGAATGTGGGGGAAATAGAGAATTTTCCTGCTAAGAACAAACAAGCTGTTTACAAAGTCTTTTAGCACCAAAGGACAGATCAGAAAAGTCACACACATTGTTAGTTTTAGTGTTCAGAAACCTTCTAAAACCCAGAATTTGGAGGTGAATTTCTTAATTTCCCTTCATGTATGATGTACAAGGAAATTCCAGCATCTCACACAAACAGCTGCCATTTGATATGTTGATCAGAAAGACAGTGATACTCAGCATTCTCATCAGAAGATCCTTGAGCTAAAAAAACTATACAGGTGGCAAAAGTAAATACTAATTAGATCCACTCAGTCACTGAATTCCAGGCTGTAGGGAAGTACTTTTGTCCATGTATTTATAGTACCTTGTCCTATAGTTAATCTTCCCAAACAGCTTCTGACCACTACTTTAGCTGACTAGCCATGTGCCATTAGTCAGCCAATGATCATACATGTGTTTTTTGCTTCATACATTAAAAAAAAGCAAAAAAAAAAAAAAAAAAAAGCTTTATTTCTTATGTTGAATAAACTTTTCTTGTTACATACAAATAGTATGTGAAGTTCAAACAGTTCTCAAATATTTAACAACATGGGCTGCAATTAAAACAGTTATTTACCTTTTTAAACAATTACCCTTTTTTAGCAAGAGAACTGCAGCTTTTTTTCTCATCTCATATTCTCCAAGTCCACTAAAATGAGAGTAGTTTGCACTGGTCTACCAGGGAGGCATAACGCTATAGAATTGTATAAAGCTGCTGCTTTGAACTTTCAAAAGTCATTACTGTCCATATCTCTCTGGATCTGACTTAAAGCTATGCTTGAATCGTAGATAAATTAAAATATGGGAGCAACATAAACTCAGTTGCTCCATCATAAATATTTAGTTCCACTTTAGACTTTTTGGGGTAGATCTTCATGGACCTGGCAGATATGACACAAGATACGAAGTGAGCTGACAGTCCATAAGTAGGAATTTGAGGAGGACACTCAAAAGGAAAGTTGAAGAGAAACACCTGACATTTCTTGTCTAAATTCTGCATATTCAAACAGAGCATGGTCTTCTAAAGACCATGGGAAGAAATAAGGAAGGTAGAATATCTGTATCATGAATGTCTTTGTTCTTTTCAATAATTTGCACAACAGAAAGTAATCCAATTCAAACTTGTAGCTGTGATTCTTTTGCCTGAATTTTTCCTGCCCAGAACACTTGATGACTCAGATACACCAAGCCCAGTTATGTGAGAAATAGACTTTGACTTTGGGTTTAGCTTTGGTAGGATGGCAGAATAATTAATGACGAGTAAAAGAACAAAAAAAAACAAAAACAAAAAACAACAAACAAAATTTAAATCACACAAAGAATATAGGGGTTTTCTTGACCTGTAAACAATTCTCAACTGCCCTTTTTTGGAATAACTGACCCTTTGGCAATGAAAAAGGTTTTGGCAGAGATTCTGGAGTCTCCATCCTTTGAGACATTAAAAGCCCAATTGGGCACAACTGTGGGCAGCCTGCTGTAGCTGACCCTGTTTGAGCAGGGTTGAGGTTAGGCAATCTTCAGACATGGCTGTCAGCCCCAGTTATTCTATTGAAGACTTTTCAATAACAGGAAATGTGTAGAAATTTTCAAAATATTATTGATCTGACATGTTTTAAACTATTTTTAGGGTTTTTTTCTTTTCCTTTTTTTGCCAAACTGTAGAGGAATGAAGCTGGGTTAATTAACATTGATAATACACAGCTGTGGTCTGGCTTCAGGGGTGGGGGGTTGGCCGATGTAGATAAGGTGCAGGTGTGGTGGGTTCTGTTAAGTGGTTGAGAGCCAATGAAAAGAGAGCAGCCAAGGAAGAAGCAGAGAGAGAATACATGTCCTGGAAGAGGAGAGACTAGGAGAAGGCAGCAGAGGGACTGGCATGAAAAGTATGTTGGTATGTGATGGTAAAAGATGTTATGCAGCTGGTAGTTCTGAGAGTGCTGTGACACCAAATGAATGTGAAAATGACCTAACATGGTATCTTTATCGGAGATTTATTGGGAAGAACTGAAGATGAAGGCAAGAAAGGGAGCCTTGTGGTTAATGTTTAGTACAGGCCACTTGATCAAGGGGAGCCTATTGACAAAGCCTTGTTACTCCAGCTACAGTAGGCAGCATGGTTGCTGTCTCTTGTTCTGCTGGAGGACTTCAACCAGCCCAACATCTGCTGAAAAAGTAGCATGACAAGCTGTGGGCAATCCACAAGACTCCTGGAGTGAATTGAGGATATCTTTTTAAGCCAGGTAATAGAAAATGCTACCAGAGGGAATGTGTTACTGCACTTGTTGGTTACCAACACCAGTGAGCTAATCAGAGAAGTTAAGACTGGAGGCAGCGCAGGTTGCAACAATCATGCTGGTGGCATTTGTGGTGCTGAGGGATATGGGACAGGCGAAGACTAAAGTCAGAACCCTGAATTTTAGGAAAGCGAACTTCTAGCTGTTGAAGGAGTTAGTCAATAGGATCCCTAGGGAAACTACCCTCAGGGCAGAGGAGCAGAACAGAACTGGCGGATCTTAAGGGATGCTTTCCATACAGCAGAAGAGCTCTTGATCCTCAGATATAAGAAGATCAGGAAGGAACAGCAAGAGACTGTCATGGCTGTGTCAAGACCTGCTGATCAAACTAAAGGGCAAGAAGGAGATGCACAGGCAGTGGAAGCAGGGACAGGTATCCCGGGAAGGGTATAGGGATAATACTCAGTTGTGTAGGGAAGGGGTCAGGAAGACCAAGGCACAACAGGAGCTGAACTTTCCAAGAGACACAAGGGTTAATAAGAAGGGCTTCTTACAGATATGTCATCCAGAAAAATAAGGTCAAAGAAAGTGTACTCCTCAATGAACACAACTGGCAAACTGGTAGCAACAGACAAGGAAAAGACCTAGGACTCAACAACTTTCTTTGCCTCAGTCTTTGCTGTCAGCCACTCCTCCTACACCTCTCGAGTGGATGGATGTCAAGGCAGGAACGTAAGAAAACTCCTACTGTAAGACAATAACAGAGTCATAGAATAATTTAGGTTGGAAAAGACCTTTGAAATCATCAATTCCAACCATTAACCCAAAACTGCCAAGTTCATAACAAAACTGTGTTGCTAAGCTCCACATCTGTGTGTTTTTAAAACTTTTCCAGGGATGGTGATTCCACCACCTCCTTGGACATCCTGTTCCAATGCTTCACCACTTTTCAGCGAAGATTTTTTTTCCTAGTATCCAATCCAAACCTTCCTTGGTGTAACTTGAGGCTTTTTTCTCTTGTCCTGTTGCTAGTTACCTAGGTGAAGAGACCAGCACCCACCTGCCTACAACCTCTTTTCAGGCAGTTGTAGAGAACAGTGACATACCCTCTGAGTCTCCTTTCCAGACTAAACCTCAATTCCCTCAGTTGCTCTTTCTAAGACTTGTGCTCTTAGACCCTTCATCAGCTTTGTTGCCCTTCTTTGAATGCTCTCCAGCACCTCTACATCACTGCTAAAGTGAGTGGCCCAAAACTGAACACAGTATTCATGGTGCATCCTCACCACTGCTGAACACAGGGGCAAAATTATTTCCCTAGTCCTGTTGGTGGTCACACTATTTTGGATACAGGCCAGGATACTGTTGGTTGCCCTGGCCACCTGGGCATACTTCTGGCTCATGTTCAGCTGGCCATCAAACAGCACCTCCAGGTCCTTTTCCACCAGACAGCTTTCTTTAGTGCCACCTAAGCACTCTTCCCCAAACCTGTAGCACTGTTGGCATTGTTTGAACCCAAGTGCAGGACCCAATATTTCCCCTTGTTGAACCTCATACAACTGGCCTCAGTGCATCAATCCAGCCTTTCCAGATCCCTCTGCAGAGCCTTCTTTTCCTCAAGTAGATCAGCACTCTCCTCAACTTGGTGTCATCTGTAAATTTACTGAGAGTGCACTTGATCCCTTCATCCAGATCGCCAATAAAGATATTAAACAGAACTGGTCCCAGCACTGAGCCCTGGGGAACACCACTTGTGACCATTTGCCAGTCAGATGTAACTCCATCTGCTACCACACTTTGGGCTTGACCATGCAGCCAGCTTTTAACCCAGCCATCCAAGCCACAAGCAGCCAGTTTCTCCAGGAGAATGCTGTGGGTCAAAGGATTTACTAAGGTCCAGGAAGACAACATCCGTGCCTTTCCCTCATCCACTAGGTGGGTCATCTTGTTGTAGAAGGAGATCAGGTTCATCAAGCAGGACCTGCCTTTCATTAACCTGTGCTGGCTGGACGTGATCCACCGGCTGTCGTGCATGTGCCATGTGATGGTGCTCAGTTTGATCTGCTTCATAACCTTCCCCGGCACCAAGGTCAGGCTGACAGGCCTGTAGTTTCCTTAGATCCTTCTTCCTGCCCTTCTTGTAGAAGGGCATGACATCTGCTAGCCTCCAGTCTTCTGGGACCTCTCCAGTTTGCCAGGACTGTTGATAAATGATGGAGAGTGGCTTGGCAAGCTCCTCCACCAGCTCCCTTAGTACCCTTTGGGTGGATTCCATCTGGCCCCATAACTTTTGAATGTATAAGTGAAGTAGTAGTCACTAACCATTTCTTCCTGGACTGTGGAGACATCATTCTTCTCCTCCTCATTCCCATATTTTAGCTCAGGGGGCTGAGTACCCAGAGTTGTTGGTCTTACTATTGTAAGACTGATAAGTACCTCAGCCTTTTCCTCACCCTTTGTGGCAATATTCCTTGCCACATCCAATAAAGGATGCAGATTATCCTTGGCCTCTTTTTGTTTCTAATATATTTGTAAGAACATTTTTTTGTTACCTTTTATGGCAGTGGTCAGCCTGATTTCTACCCAGGTTTTCACCTCTCTGATCTTTTCCCTGCATAACCTTGTGACATCCTTATAGTCCTCCCCAGTTGCCTGCCCTTTCTTCCAAAGGTGGCCAGCTCTCCTTTTCCCCCTGACTTCCAGCCAAAGCTCTCTCTTCAGCCAGGCAGGCCTTCTTCCCCACTGGCTTATCCTTTTGCACACAGGGAAGGCCTCCTCCTGCACCTTTAAGACTTCCTTCCTGAAGAATACCAAGCTTTTCTGGACCCCTTGACCCTTCAAACCTGCCTTTCAAGGGAATTTGTCAATCAGGCTCATAAATAGGCCTTTTCCCTGGTTGTCTCACTGACCAGCTGTGTCAGGAATTTATCTTCCACACACTCCAAGAATGTCCTAGATTGTTTCCTATCCATTGTGTTCTATTTCCAGAGGACATCCGGTAGGCTGAAATCCCACATGAGAAAATCAGGTGTTTGACCACCTGAGGAACCTGAATGTATGCAAGTCTATGGGACCTAATGAGATGCATAACAGAGTCCTGAGGGAATTGGCTGATGTAGTTGCCAAGCCACTCTCCATGATATTTGAAAAGTCATGGCAGTCAGGCGAAGTCCCTGGCAACTGGATACAGGGAAATACTGTAGGCATTTTTTAAAAAGGTGGAAAGGAGGACCCTGTGAACTACTGATCTGTCAGCTTCTCCTCTGTACCTGGGAATATTATGTAACAAATCCTTCTAGGAACTGTGCTAGGGACATGGAAGACAGGGACATGGCTCAAGACAGCCACTGTGGCTTCGCAAAAGGCAAGTCTTGCCTGACCAATCTAGTGGTCTTCTATGATGAGTGACTACATCAGTGGACAAGGAAAGAGTTACTGATGCCATCTATCTGGACTCCCATGAGGCTTTTGCCACATGTTTTGCCTTTAATATTCTTCTCCCTAAGTTGGAGAGATATGGATTTGATCGATGGACTGTTTGGTGGATAAGAAACTGGTTAGATGGTTGCATCCAGTGGGTAGTGATCAACATCTCAATATCCAGATGGACGTCAGTGAGAAGTGTCCAGCATCTGTACTGGGACAAGTACTGTTTAGTATCTTCATCCGTGACATAGACAGTGAGATTGAGTGTATCCTCAGAAAATCTGAAGATGATGCTAAGCTGAGTGGTGCAGTTGACATGCTGGAGGGAAGGGATGCCATTCAGAGCGATCTGGACAAGCTACAGAAGTGGGCCCATGTAAACCTCTTGGGGTTCAACAAGGCCAGGTGCAAGGCCTGCAGTTCAATACAGGTTGGAGCATGAGGGGATGGAGAACAGCCCTAGGAGAAGAACTTGAGGGTACTGGTGGATGAACAGCTGGACATGAGCCAGCAATGCACATCTGCAGCCCAGAAAGCCAGCCATAACCTGGGCTACATAAAAAGAAGAATGGCCAGGAGGTTGTGTGATGAGAGCCTGCCCCTCTGCTCTGGTGGGACCCCACCTGGAATATTGTGTTCAGCTCTAGAGTCCTCAGCACAGGAAAGACATGGACCTGTTGCAGCAGGTCCAAAGAAGGGACACAGAAATGATCAGAGGGCTGGAACCTCTATGAAGTTCCTCTTCTGTGAAGACAGGCTGAGAGATTTGGGGTTGTTCAGTCTGGAAAAGAGAAGGCTGAGGAAGACCTTATTGTGGTCTTTCAATACCTAGAGGAGGCCTATAAGAAAGATGGGGACAGACTTTTTAGTAGGGCCTGTAGCATTAGAACAAGGGGTAATGGTTTTAAATCATTTTTTATAATGAGGGTGGTGAGGCACTGAAACAGGCTGTCTAGAGTAGTGGTAGATGCCCCAGCCCTGGAAACGTTCCAGGGCAGGCTGGACAGGGCTCTGAGTGATCTAATCTATCTGAAGATGTGCTGTTCATTGCAGGGCTGTTAGACTCAATGATTTTTAAAGGTTTCTTCCAACTCAAACTATTCTATGTTTCAATAATCCTATGATTCTATGATTTCAGTTAAAATAAAGCTAATTCCTTTCTCTGAATTATTTAAATCAGGTTTATTTTCCCACGACAAATAATTCTACAGGTTATCTGGTTCAACAGATTGCTTTTTCTTTTTCTGTGTGTAGATTGGTAAATCAGGAAGAAATATCCACATAAGAGATATTTAATCTTTTTGAGAGCTAGTTTGTGTTCATTTTCTTGTCTAATAAAGGGGTCATATTCAAGACATATTCTTCAGTACACTGCAATTGTTGCATTACAGTGTCACTTCAGGTAAGAATCTAATTACACCTATGGCCATGTAACTTGATTACTTCATCCTACCCAAATCTATGCATTCTGAGTAACCCCAGGATTCTTGTATGGGTTTCCTCAGTCAAAGATGCTGTAACAGTCACATACTAGTTTCATATCATAGTATGTAGTCATTTCAGTAAAATTAGATTGCCATTTGACAGTGACAGCTATAGTTCATTGTGTATTAAAAGATTAATTGTGACCATATCTATTCAAAAGATTAGTCTACACTGGCTAGAAAATGAAAGCTTGAGCTTTAGTACAATGGATATATTTAATTTCTTTGGAGAAATCTAGATGGAAGACAGATATCAGTCTGTTGCAAAGATAGTAATCAACTATTTATATTTAAAGTTTTTTTACTCAGAATCATAAATTTATGTCTCCAAGTCACTACTGAACAAGTTCTTCTAAGATTTTAACTTGTTTTGAAAAAGACCATTGAGAGACCACTAAAATGAGATAGGGTACAAGTAAGCATTGTTACAATTATTACTCTCTCTGCATACCCTCTTATTTGCTTGTTCCCAATGTTATCTTTATAAACTACCTAAACTGTGAAGTTTTCAATACACCATTTTTTTCCAAAGTAAACCACTGTTTTCTAAAGTAATAGTATAATGCATAAGTAGTAGAAAACCTGTTCAATTACACTTAATGTAAGAAGTACTAGTAACTCACAGAGACAAGGTTTTGCTGGAGGAGCTTTTAGAAAAATAATTGTTTAGCTCCTAGTTTCGTATGAAACCAGCTACAGTGATTACCTAAACCTCTGCAGAATTTCCTGAAATACAATGGATGTTGTATGCATTCAAGAGACTTTCAGGTGATACCAGTGATAAACTTGTATCAGTTTCTTAATGCTCAAAGAAAAACTCTTCAGTTACAAGAAAAATGAGTAAAGGATCAAGGAAAGAAACTAGATAAATATGGGAAACTTGTAATTTTACATTTGTTTTTCGATTCTAAGACCTATAGTGACATTCTAAATATTTTTGACTAGACAGATTAATCAACTGCCAGAACTACTATGTTTTATGTAACTTAAGGGCCTGGATTTCTGAAAGATTGAGAGGACTGCCCCTGTACCACAGGTTTTGGAAAAGTGGTATGTAAATTCTAGCTTCTGAAATGATCATACAAAAGACTAACTTTTTCCTGTTTATTGGAGTTTGGGACTTACAGACACCCTGCATGCTTAAAATAAAATAGTACTCATCCAAGGGTACCCTCATTTTGTATCAAAAGCCTCTGAC
This sequence comes from Falco rusticolus, assembly GCF_015220075.1. NCBI lineage: Eukaryota > Metazoa > Chordata > Aves > Falconiformes > Falconidae > Falco > Falco rusticolus. The sequence continues at coordinate 52,398,742 of NC_051210.1, forward strand.
ACAGAAACTGCCTAATCTTCCTTAAAATCATCTAATTTTTGTCACTTTGACATCATCAGGAATGAATGGTGAAACAGAATATTTAGCAGACTTAAACTTTAATCCTTTTTTTAATCCTTTTCCATGTACCATTATAAAGAATTGAAACAATTAGCACTTAACTAGTGAGGTAAAAGGTTTCAAAATATTACATTAAATCTTTCCAGAAAGAGAAAGAAATAAAATGTAATTATCCCTAAGGATATTCATAAACAAAATAGTAGCTTAAAATAAATAAAGTTAAATCTATATTAAAAAGAAGGAACAAAAAAATTGAAAGCTTTGAAAATATTTTCTTTTTAATCTACAATTATATCTATTAATATAAATTACTTTTTAAACAATTTAGAAAGAACCCTTCCACCCACATATTCACAAAGATGGTAATTATTTTTTGAATACTGAACTATATGATCCTCAGAAATAATGTACTTATTAAAAATTAAATAAAAATATATTAGCTTAAAATGTTTATTTTAGAAAATATGGCTATTAAGAGTATCTATATCTTAATTTGTAATCTGATTAGCAGATAATAGAAAACTACTGAAATGTGAGTCATGTGCATCTGTGAAATATGAAATTCTGAAATAAATAACAATGGTTTGCTAAGACTGTTGAGCTTTTCACTGTTAAGCAGGGACTTTGTTTCCGGAGCTGTTTTTTAAATGAGTACCTGTCCAAATAGGTTGACACAGGCACTGAATTTCTGCTTTTACAAAAAGAACACTAGAGGAAGAAGCTATATTCTGAATTTAACACGACTTGGAAATTGCACAGTTCATTTGTTTGTCTGTAAGGATAATTTATTTATTTATTTTACTCTGCTATAACCTATAATACCAAGTGAAATATTATCTCTGAGGTATTTGTTACTGAATGGAAAGATGTGTCAGCACAGCACTAGAACTACCAGTCAAATTCTAATTCAGTCATTAAAAATCTGCTTTTGATTTAACATCACAGTAAAATAAATTAAGCAAATGTTCTACTTAAACATTTTTTTACAGCTGTAACATGCATAGCTTTATCTGTCAAACTGTGTTCAATAAATTAATTACAGAAGCTGAACTCCTTTTCCTCAAGATGTTTAGTTCTATGCAGAGTTTGGTTTGGCTTTGTTTGTTTGTTTGGGTTGTTGTTTTTTTTTTTTTAAGTGCAAATGCTAATAACCTACATTTATTGAAGTGTCATTATAATATCTGCTAAAAAGGCCATCATTTCAGGCATATGAATGGTAGCCACTGACATATGTTTCTCAGGACCTTAGGGAAGATTTCTCAGGAGGTTTCCTAAAGAGACTGTCAGGCAACAGCAGCAACAAATTAGAAACAGATCTTGTTTTTGCAATTACCTGAGTCATGGTTTGCTCCCCAGTCTTCAGTTCTTCCCAGAAGCCCTTTGAAAGAATGCAATGGAATTATGGAGGAACAGTAAGGTGGAAGATCTGATGAGTGCTCCACCTGCACAACTTACCCTTCAGTATAATAGAGAACTAGAGAATACAGAATAAATCCTTTTTTTTTTTTTTTTTTTAAAAAAAAAAAACACACCAATATCCATCATGGTAGAATGTTAAATTTAAATTAGAAGTAGAAAAGCAATTCCAATAAACTATGAACAGAACCTACTGGGCCCACTACAAAGTTATATTGTAAAAAGAGCCAGTGATGTTTAACTGCTTCTTTAAAGAGAAAAAAATGCACTCCTTTAATCTGTTCTGTGTTGATCTTAATCATGAATACATTTTCATGATAGTCAAGACTAATCACTAATCAGTCTTGACTGCTCCTATATATCAGAGAATGATTTCCAAACACCACCTCCTTGCTGCTTCCTATGCACATCCTTACATACTTGTTTTCTGTTTTTCATCTTGATTCAAATTAATGCTTCTCAAAATTTTTTTAAAAGATTTCATTAACCGAGTGTTTCTACATAATTCACTGTGTCATCACAGGGATTTTCTAGAGATTCTGTAACGTAAAGCCCCTCCTTTACTTTAGACATATAGGGGTTAAAAAAAATCCTTCAATCTTTAACTGCTACTTATGTATGCTAAAGAAAGGTTTCTGGGAAGTAAATGGTCTTTTAGCAAAACAGTAGGAAAGATTCAAGCCTACCCTGTCGCTTAGACAACTAATTACACCATTACATGCAGCAATTACAATTAAAGATTTTCAGCTGATGAAAGGCATGTTCACTGCATTCTCATTACCTCATATTTCCTTGCCAACACTCAAGAGTATAATGATTTTGATGAAACAAAAACAACTCAAGAAGCAGTACTTTCTCAGTAGCATCAACAGACTAACTTAGGGACCACAATGGAACTCCTTCTCCCCATTATATAACATTTCATCTGAAGGAGTAACATCCATCCTTTGTGCTGAAGGTATTTTGTTTAAATTGGTCTTTACAAAAATGTGTTGTCAGGGATTCACTACAATGTTACCTTTATTGTTCAAGTCAGCAACTTATAGGACCCAGTTTAGGCTGCTTTCTTGGATTTAAACTAATTGACTTCTCCCAAATTTAAATAGTTCAAATAAATTGACAAAAGCCTCCTTGTACTGAACTGAATCATGCCAAAAAATGGGGTAGTAATTTCATATGTGATAAATAAAATTATTTTCCATGATAATAAAGAACAGATTTAATCAATACTAGTCTAGCAAAGAAGAAAGAATATTTATTTCCCCCATGTATGTATCAGTCAATTTCATAATTAAGCATGGTCCAGAATATGCAGACCTAGAATAAGGAAAAATACCAAATAAGCATTTTGAAGACTGTGGAGAAGTTAGTTCTGTTCTATAACAATATTTAATAAATTCTGGATATGCAAATGGGTGTGGGAAAGTAATATATATGTCTTACTGCATTTTGAAAATTCCTGATCTTCCCCCAGTGTCCATTAAATTGCACTGAAGAAAAATGTATGCTCCAAAGTATATGATATTTTGTATGGTGTGACGTTGTTTGTTAGAGAAATTAGGTATAGTTTCAGAAGGGGATAAACTTTATGCTTGGATGTGTGATGTTTAATTTTGTCTTTGCTATTGTTAGGAAAAGAACTCAGCCTTAAGAGACACTAAATCTATTTTTTTTGTAATATGTCATCCAATTCCTTCTCCAGATAAAAAATATGTGTGTGCAACAGATGTTGATACTGTCATTCTTAATTTCTAGTTTCACAATCATTTCCATAGCAACAGAATGTTTTTATAAACGCTACATCGTTGCTTGTCTTTTGAGTAGAAGCAGCTGAGATGTGAATCCATACCTGATTTTCAAAAAAAAAACAACCCAAAAAGCATGAAAGGTGATGTAAAAATTATTATTCAGATTAAGTTACTCGTCTGGTTTATCTTGTTAATAAAGATGAAAGTCCCAGTGTCAGATATGTCACTGCAGCCCAATAACACATCTGCCACTCAGGTGAGTGCAAGTATGCCTGCTGCAGAAGTGTAACTATATATTTCGAAGGAGAAGCTTTCATTAAGTTTGTTAAAGACCAAGATAAATATGCTACCAAATCAGGTTGTAACAGGGACTACTTGTTTTGGTTACCTTCTGTGTTTTATCTTCCGTTATGTCTGACCATTCCTCATTGGGGCTGTTTTCTGGTTACCTTTGCTTCTTCTCAAGTCGGTAAAGGGACTATGACACCTTTTTACGACCACTGTACTATGTGTTACATGTGAGGTGTGTGTTAACAGCTTTACAGACTTATGTTGTCCCTCCCAGGAACCTGTTTACTAGAAGAAAAAGAACTTTGTATAGTACTAACTTTATTAGTACTCATGAAATAGTATTTTTAACATGTGAGTCCTTTGATCTCAGTATTTTGCATTTCAAATTCATTATCCCATTTCTAATCTATTACTTCAGTCAGGACTCTTTTCTGTGCAAACTGATGGATGTAACTCATGTTTCACAAAAACAGTGTGGAAACCTCATTAAGGCTAAATTTTATTACAAATTATGTGGGGTAGGTTTTCCAACATATTTTGTAGTCTTTGGGTTTTTTTCCAAACTTTTACCATTTGGCAATTTTAAAGCATTAATAAATTCTATTACTTAACAAGAGGATGTCAATTATCATGTATGACAACAGCACAACAGGTTTCTATCAAGTTCAAACAATCATTAAGTGCAATAATAATAATAATAACATCTTTTATATACTTTTCAATTTGAGAATAGATTCTTACCAATCTCTTTTACATAACAAACAACTGATTAGACCATTTATCTGTGATAGAAGAGACACATTTTAAAATTGGTGTTGTAAGAGAAGCTCCAGGTTCCAATTATAGGTGGAATGTCAGGTGGAGGTATCCTTTTGCAGAAACTGCTTCTGCACAGAAAAAACCTCAAGTAAGCAAGCGAGCAAACCAACCAATTCAAAATCCCTGAGGTTAAGAATAAAAAGAAAAGGAAAGCCATAATGTTATATCCTGTGCTTAAGTCAGTGTTTCAGTTTCTTTTCTAAATAACTTTCATAGATTTCATCTAATAACTGGATACAAAGAAGGAAGAAAACCTTGGACTCACATATCTTCCTCAAACTTTTTCCAACTGCAATGTTACAATGAAGTGCAACCCATGTTTTTTTTTTTCCCCAGGCAAATTTTCAAAAAGCTTGATCCCTGCTCCTTTTGCAGCAAGATATATTAGAGATATTTACTAGTAGAAGAAAATTTCAGATACAAGACTTACTCTGAAACCACAAATTATGTACTAAATGAAAAAGACACACTTGCTAACCATGTTTTATTGTTTCTTTATGCCTGTGATGTTTTCCACATACTAATCCTCAGAATACTTCCAGTTCCCTGGGGTTTTTTTTGCTCTGCTTTTTGAGAAAGGGTCAAATCACTTACAAGGAAGTGGGGTAAAGCAGCCTCTTGTGTGTGAATGACAGGAATGTATGTGGATGTCAGGGATAAGACAGAAAAAGGAGAGAGAAAAGTATTTGGAAAAAAAAACAGGAGATGAAGGCTTATCCAGATTTGTGTGGGGAAGGGAAAGTAGGGCTTGGAAAAGGACGGGGAGTGTAGACCATATCCACACCAGATTGCTAATTTTGTTTTGTTAATTTTATTCTTCTATGCAAGACTGTAATTTCCTCAGCATTGGTATCTGACCTATGCAATCACAAACGTGATATGAACCAAATGGCAGAACCACATTTCAACTGAATTAGCCAGACCAAATTATGAGTGTCCAGAAGAAAGAATGTAGAACACATACAGTATCTGCAGAAGAACACGATACACTGTATAAAAAGCGTCAATAGAACATTCATTTGAGTGCAAATGTTACTTTTGATCCTTTTTATAGAACATCTGAAAGGGGAGAGTAAGTTTCCACTAAAACTAAACTGTGAGCCACATGGCATTTTTGAGCTCATACTAGGAAATTTAAAACCAGAATGGCTGTTGCTGAACTAATTCCTTCACAGAAATGTTGAAGTAAAAGAAACTGTTACAAAAAGTAGTAATTATTCCATTAATTTCTTTAAATGCTGTTATTGAAGATATTGTCTGCATTCATTAATCATAAAAAAAAATTTTTTTTGGCAGATATATGAGTTATACAAAGTGGCACTCCAAACAGCAGCAGACATTCACAAAACCAAGAGGTTTGGGGTTTGAATTTCTGAAAAGTGGATTCCTTAAATTTTATTGAAATCTTTTCATATACTGCCATTCTTCTATGAATTAAGCTATGCACAGAAGAAAAACATACTGAAATACTTCAGGTGCTTCACACTGCAAAGTTAGCCAGTCTGTCAGCTCCTGTTAAGTGCTTATTGCAGCACCTGTTGTTCTTGAAATTAGCCACAGCTGAGTTGACCAAGTTTAGGTGGAGGATATGGCACAGAGTTTAATTCTTTATGTAGCTTGAGCAGAAAAGTGTGGAAAAAAATACAATTTAATATGTAAGGTAATTGTTCTATAGAAGGAAAAAAAGAAAATTGTATGCCATTTAGCTAGGGAAGAGGATAAAATATGTTGTTGCAGTGATGTCATGGTGTAAAAAGAAATGTTAAGTATGATTGTTACTAAATAAAGTGCTTGTACAAGAGGGTTATGCAGAAAATAGGTCTAAGATATTCCTACAGAAGTTTTGAATTGGATTAGGAAGGGTACTTTTTGCATGTTCTTTGGAGTAACTCTAATATTGCTATAAATTTAGAAACTTGAATCTTGCCACAGTACAGATATGTCTCCAATACTTAAATACAGGTTATATGTCTACAGAAGAGATCAAGGGAGTTAGACTTACACGTTGCACTGGTGTTAAAAACAAGTGGGTATTAATTTTAGATCACTTTGAAATTTTGGATGTGTTTTTGCTTATAATATTGTGTCCAAGAAACCTCCATTTCTATTCAATACTTATTGAGATCAGTTTCTAATTTGAAGCTGAAAAAGAAAAAGGTTGCTGCATAGCTTTAGAATTGTATGCTACCTTTCATGTATTCTGTGTTTCTTCAGCATAATTTCAATATAGCAAAACCAAGTTACCATTATGTCCTTCTTTATATCCAGGGGTGTTGTCTGAGTTAATTTAATTAAACAATATGTAACTCAAATAGCTGAAGCAGACACAAGTTTCTGCAGGAGAAACCTGATTAAGGAAACACTAATGAAAGAGAATCTGTATGCTGATATTCTGTAAGATACAAATCCAGAGCCCTTATTCTTGTATACCCATAATTACACACGTTCTTTCCCTCTATTTTTCATTATTTGATAGGGGGTGGGATTGGTGGGTATATGGAGAGGGAATAAGAAGATGAAGAGACTATATGACTATTGTTGTTAATGAGGTGTGAATGATATCAAGCTGTTGCCATAGGTCTTGCCAGGAAAGAGTCCTCAAGCGACAAGAAAAATGAATGAATTTTGGAACCTCCCTCGAGCAGATCTGTTGCTATGAAGTCAGAATTTCTTTTTAGATACTGAGTCAGCCCAATCTTTGATCACTTACACTCCTTTGCTGCTGCTGTTCATGAAAATGCTCTTTTTCATGAATTAATATCTCAGTATTGACCTCTTGGTCACTGTTGAAGCTATATTGAAAACAATGGATATCCAACACCCTAGCTAAGCCTTCTTCAGCCCCTCCTTCCTTGTCTTCAGACCCTTACCCTTTCAGACTGAAGAAACACTTGTCTGGAAACACTTAGATCCTAGTGTAAGCAAAAAAGGAAGAATATAGTTCAATATAACATCCAAGGTTAGTCAAATTAAAAGATGGGATGTCTATTCATTTCAAAAATTGTTTCAAAATTGAAACCCATGCATAGTTCTGCGGTTTTATAAATTCATGGGCATAACACTTGTGCAATTTGTGGGGAAGTCCTCCAAACGATACCCTAGCAGCACAAAGCCACACAGTGGTGGGGTTTGAGTGATATCACATCCCTCATGCATTCCCACCAATGCTTCTGTCTCCCTTTGATGTGGTATTACTCCTGAATTTTCTTGGAGAGGGAAGGAAGAGAAAATAGGGGTAGCTAAGAAGGGCACAGCACGTAGGTAGTCCAGAAACCAGAGCCCTTAAGGAAACCTAAGCAAAGATGGGGCGAGGGTGTGTTAGGGTGTGTTGGTGTGTGTGTGTGTGGAATAGATGGTCTGCAACACTTGGTAGAAAAAAAGGATAATTACACAGAACCAAGGAGACTGGCCCACCTACTGAAAATAAATGGTTGGCATAAATATAAAGCTTTTACTGATTGCTTCTGAAAGATAAGTAGGCAGAAGATGTTTTGAAAAAGTATAAATGGGGAAAGTATTACAGTAAAATATGTTTTTTCTTTCAAGGTTGGGGGTTTTTTGATCATTTTTTGATATAACAGAATTTTAGGCTCACTGAAAAAGAACATTATGGCTTAAAGAAAAATACGTTAAGTGTATCCCTCAGACTGAATTCAATGTATCGACAAGCTTTCTATGGAGTTCAGTATGCTATTTGAGTACAGGCTTAAGAACCTGCTGCTTTCATCCCGGTACTGTTCTGGAAACTATGTAATTTAGTGACATACAAAATATTCAAAAGTAGATTTTTACTATCATTATTTGAAACAGTTTAGTTGGTTTTTTTAATTATTATTATTTTGGGGTTTTTTTTGTGGGTTTTTTTCCCCTAATAGGGGAAGCAGTAAATTAGTTTTAAAAGTATGAAATTAATGAAATGAAACATTAATTCAGGGTCTAAGTCCACAAAATTTTTTCAATGGAATTTTCTTCATAACACATGAAATCTCCTGTGTAAACATCAAATTTTCCATTGAGTACTTCAATTGTTACTTCACACCATTTGCTTTAGTTTATTTCTCTGTTCTGTTTTGACCTTAGTTTGTTTTTACCAGTTCAGGTTCAGTGTCACTTTACATATATTTGAACAAATAAAATGAGGGCTGTATTCTTCCTAGCTGTGACCAACTATGGTGCAAGATCTAAGGCGTTGCATGTTTCTGTCCTTAAGTTATTGTTGCTTTTATTTGGTTACCTTTGTGTTGACTTCTTTAAATATCCTGTAATTAAGCCATGTTTTCTCTGTTTTTAATTGCTTGAGTTCCTGTTGACGTATGAACTATGTGTCCCCCAGTTATTCCTTTCTAACATTTTAAGGGAATACTTTGAATTCAAAATGAAGTTCCTATGTATCTTAGAAGGTTCAAGTATTTTATTCATATGGATGACATTTACATTCACTGATGCTAATGAACACATACCAGATTAAAAGGCAAAATGATTTTCATGTTTTTATTGATTTTGGTGAAACAGGAGAATTCTATATTTATTGTTAACATTCAGGTTGTTTCATGACTTCTCTTGCTTGAAGCTTGAAAACAGTTAACACTCAGGTCATTAAATCATTTAAAGTTGTGTTGGTCCTTTTATTGCAGTGACTTTTTCCCAAATGAGTACCTTGGGATGGATAAATAAGTAAATAATGGAACATGGGGTTCTAAATCAGCAATGAGTGCTTGATTTTCTTTTGTTCTACCAGATACAACATAGAAAAATACTTACAAACTTATGATCTTTAAATGAAAGAAAGAAAAAAATAACACCTTCCCATTTGAAAAAACAGATTCATCAAGTCAGTGTTTCACTAAAATATTAACATAAAAGGTAAGTTTTCCTGAAGGACATTCATATGTCCTAACAATGTGCTGGTGTAATTCATATAGCTGCATTCAGGCAAAAAAAATGGAAGTAAATTTTTAAAAGTAGATATTCTTCTACAGACTTTTGACACATCAGTAACAAGTTTAATGGAAAGAACTATAAAGTTATGATTTTTTAGACTCACTTTTCTTGGGATGACTAAACATCAGGAGAAGAAATGTAGAAGACTGTCTCATACCTGACAACCAAAAATATAATAATTTTACCACATAAGGTAGATAGTATTGGCTGTCTTACACAGGAAGGGAAGGTTTGGAGTGGAAAGTTAAGGACTTTTTTGTTTTTACATAGTTAAACTGTGAGAGAGCTAGAAAATAAAACTACATTAGACACACTAATAAGAGTTAATCTTGTGGATACAATATCTGTCTGGAAGTTAATATTTTACCCTTAATTATTATTGTTGATATGTATCTTAGAAAAAAAAGAAGAAAGGACCTACCTGGCTGAAATGATACTAAGTTTGGAGGGACTGCAGGGCTATGCTTATCCTGCCTATGAAGGCATTTATAGCATAATATTTTATAAATTAATTGTTGTTTACATTCTTAGATTGAAAAGTCTGAAGAAGGAAGAGTTTATGCAAGTCTGTGTAAGCAGCTGTTGGAGTTTTTCCCCTCTAGCAAATACATTGTGGCATAAAAAGTGATAGAATCATTAATATTGATAGAATTTGGCAATCACAGCAAATAGAAGACATAATTTGTGGAAGTATCTTTCTGAAATTAATGTCCTGGTGTTAAAATACTCAGTTCAGCTGGCTTCTCATGGGGGGTGGGTGTGGGGGTGGGGGTTCCATTCCTTCTGGTTTAACTTTTCTGATGCACTTTTTTCCTCAGAATTTGAGTATGAAATGTTGCTTAGTGTCTTTGAAACTTGAAGTCTAATCATCATTGAAATGAAACTCTCTAAAGTAATGGAACACAAGCATGAAAATACAGAGTCATTAAATTACATTAAATCAAAAGACTGTGTTTTGATAGCTTCTGTCAGTACAAATATCAGAAGACATAATACTAATATCAGAAGTAATCTAATGATTTTATCATGATCTCATATATTTTATTAAAAACATCTCTGGAGTTTGAGTAACATTCTTCATATTTTGCAAACAACATTATCAGCCTCCATCAAGTGACCTCTAAGAAATTGTCCATGCCTATAGGAACTCGTGAACTCCCATGGACATCCTGGTGGCTGAAACAACCCTATATGGAGATTGGTTTACATCAACTGAAATAGATAACCAGCTTTTTCACCACACCTAGCTGTGTGCCCTTTCCAAAGCTTAGATGTGAATAAGACAAATGTGGCTGTTGAAAACTCAATCAATAGTTTACACCTTGAGAAAGAAACTACCAGAGGTACTGATAATAAAGCAAAAGAATGAAGCTGAAGACCTCTGTTTTAAGGCACTGTCTGAAAAAGAGGAAGGGGAGACAGAATATCCAGAAAAGGAACAAGGGTATATCTGGAAAAACAAAAAAGTATTAGTTTAGAATAAAGAAGGAAAGGATGTGTTTGAAAGCAATAAAAAACTTTTCTGTATCCAAAATGGAAGCAAACTTTTTCACATTAAATATTTAAAATTAAAACAGCATATTAAGATTGAACTACCAAATATAGTTTTGATGGGTTTCTTAAATCATTTGCCACAACCATTTATACCCTTCAGTTGATAAAGGGATCTGGTAACTTTCTAGCTGCTTACTAGGTGTCCTGTAGACACATTTGTGAAATGTAAATCATAGGTTAGAATCATTTGGCCTCTCTTCCTCTCCTGATGCCATCTTTACAACCTAGTTATGTATCATGACAACAACATATGTATCTATACCATCGTCTCTGAACCCTCACTCAATCTGAAATAGAATTAGATTCATAATCCATGTGTCCTAAACCTTTTTTTACAATCTGAGGCAAAAAGAAAAAAATATTTTGGCTTTGTGCCAGTGTATATGGCAATGCTTCAAAGCACTTAGCTTTAAAAATGTTTCTTTAGTGGTAGTTAGCATAGTAGTCACTTTTCTTCCAGCACTTGGGCATCTGAGATAAATCAAATGTCTTATGCTTTTAACTTTCTTCAAGAGTTACCACATCTTATAGGGTATGAACATTCAAGACATTTCATACTACTGTGCTTCAGAAAAGTCTATTGGTATTGCACAAATATTTTGCAGGGTAACCTGTGATATGTTACCAGTTCATCACCACAAGAGACTGTGGATCTCAAAAATACAAAGAGATTTTTTTTTAAAAAAAAAGAAAGATAAATTCATACACAAAGGGCCTGTGAAGGGCATTGGACACAGAGATGTATATTTTCTACTAAGTTATTTTCTATTATTTTCTCCTGGCCTAGCTTCCTCTTCTCTTTTTCCCCCTAATTTCTCTTTTGTGAGTTAGACTATATCTAAGAATAAGTCAGTGTAACTGTCCTTACACTGATAATTTTTTATTACTTTTTCACAGGACCATTGAATGGTTGAAGTTTAAAGGGACCTCTGGAGGTCATCCTGTCCAACCACTCTGTTCAAGCAGGGTCAGCTAAACCAGATGACATTTGAATATCTCCAAAGGTGGAGATTTCACAACCACAATATTATTAACAATAATAATAATTATTAATGACTTTTATTCATCTATCATTTTCTGTTTATGTTTATTAAGTGTATTCAGAAAAGATGACTGAATTGAAAACTGTCTGAGGAATATGCCATTTTCAGGAGAAATGAGGCCATGATATAAAAGTGTAGAGTTTTCTCCCACACTCTCCCACAAACTCCTCAAAACCTAAAAAAGCAGATCTATTAACATTTCTAATACCCTCTTTACTAAAAATAAATGTGTGTATGTACATGTTGACCACAATCAGCTGTATTAGGTTCAGATGAAATGATAATATTTAATCTTACTGGATATTATAATTGCAGCTATGATGATATAAATATAAAACAAATTTGTATCTTTTTTTTTAGATCATATAGTAAAGTATAAAAAGAAAAGAGGGGGAAAAAAAGATTAAAAAAATCCTTCAGTTTTCTTCCAAAGATCCACCTGACACCATACCTTGTTCACGCTAAGCCCTTTAGTGTGATTTTATAAAGGCCGTTTCATTCACAACAATGAATATGAAAGGAAAAATTTAAACTGTGAATTTTTTCTCTAGATTTTAGATGGATGATCATCTCTGCACCATGTACTTTGCAAACAAGGGTCTCATATTAAATAATCTGTTCTCTTTTCATATATGTTGCTCTCCAGACTAAAGGAAGTATTTCCACTTATATATATGACTTGAAGATATTAGCACCTCAAGAGTCAAAGCTTGATCATCTGCTTCCAGAAACCCCAACCTCAGCAGAATACAAGCCAGTTTTTCAGAATAGTCTCCACACAATGGTGCGTTAGTGACTCAACCAAGGAAGTAGGAATGGTCATCTGTAAAACTAATTGCTGTTCTAAAAATGCTTATAGTAAATATATATTTGTTTTAAACTTTCTTATGTTTATTTTTTGATAAACCAAAGTTCCTTCACAAAAGAAAAAAATGGTGTGGGTAAAATCTTTATACTTCTAAAATCTTTCTAGGAACTGATCTAGATTAGGCTTTTAGAGATATATTTATACTGCAATATTCTACCTACAAAGACGTACCTTGAAATTATTATTTCATTTCATAGTATATATATCTTCTTCTGACAAAATACAAAAACCAGCAAATTAATGTATTTATCTTGACAGACAGTAGCTCTGAATGATGGGATTAATGAGAACTAAACAGGTAAAATTAAACTTGGGTACAGCAGGCATAACAGTAATAACTCAAAAATATCATGCCCTGCCCCAGAAGCCACTCTCTTTCCTCTAGAGAGTTATATAGTGTTTTGCTTATAGCACTGCTGCATGTGAGTAAGATCATGGTTTTGAGACACTCTAAAAGTCTTTCGAAACCTCATTTTAACGATGCCCTCAAGAGAAACATAGCATTTTTTAAAAACAGGTCTATCCAGAAAACTCTTGGCTATACACTCAGCATTTCCATCATGTCATGACAGGCCACCCTGAGCTGTCAATAGTGTCTGCTGTATAAAAAATTACATCACTTTTAAGACACTCTTCACTTTACACTTAGATTCTTTTAAAAGTACGGTGCATCATGCACTTTACTCTTGCTTGTCTGTTTTTAATGTGTTTTGCTATATAATTCTGTATTTTTAATATTTCTAGTGACAAAAGACTGAACTGTAGATATTCTTACAGTTCCACATGTATCTCTAGCAATTCAGTATTATTTCACCTGAATTATTAAGCATAAATAGGATAAGAATTAAACTTGTTTTGACAATATTGGCATATTTTTCTGCTGGGAAGTCCACTTAACTGTGTTAATCCAGCTCACTGACAAGTGTAATCAGGTGAAAATCTTAGTCACCCCCTAAATAGCTTTAATAATTAATTTTTCTCTCAGAGACTATACAACAATATTGAATTTCACAGTTTTATAAAACAAAAGTATCTTATATTTCCAAAGAAAAAAAACCAACCAAAAACCAATGAAAATAATCACAACAACAACAATAATAACAACAACAATAATATGATAGTATTATTATTTATTAGAGAGTATTTGTGCTCTCATAGCTCCTGAAATATAACCATGGACTATGAATTCTTTTCATTGAATGACACATATTGCACAAGTGAATAAACATCTCTGCCCTGAAACATTTAAATCTTGTATTCATTAAAAGACTTTCAAATATCTGGAAATGAGCCTGTTGTTATCTCTTAGGCATAAAAGTATACCTTCACAATATTAGAGCAAGCTGACATACAGATTATCAGTCAGATGTCTTCAGTGGGAGGATCTATGTAAAAATCTTTCAAGATAGTCAAACTTTGGTTACTCTAACAATGCTCAGATTGCCAAGTGATTGTAAATTTAAAAACTTTTTTTTTTTTTTTAAATCCTGAAACCTCCTCATTGACTTCAATGACATTTCATGCCCCTTAGAGACTGCTGTCAGGTGTTAAAGTTCAGTTATGTTTGACATAGAGTAGATTTGAACCATTGACCCATTAGAGTGTCTGCATCCTATTGCCAATTTCTTTAAGCTCTCCAGTCCTCTGGCATTACTTATCTCTGATAAGCAAATAAAAACTTATTGAAATGTAGACAGTATCACACAGGCCATTCCTCACAGTTTTTTTGAAATGTTTGTCTGTAGAAATAATTACAGAGCAACTAATAAATATTATGTGTAAGAAGTGTTTCTTTTTACATTTAAAGTAGATAATGCATTGCTTATTCATCTCTGCATTTTAGCAGGCATGAAAATGACTTTTTGCAGTTTGTAGAATATCGGCATTATATATTTGAAATGTACATAGTCAAAAAGTTCTAATCTGCCCAAATAACTTTCAGATAGTGAATGATTCAAATAGTTGCTTCATTTAATTTTGTATCTTTACTTCTAGTGCTGCCATCCTTGTCAGTTTTTCAGTTTCTGTACTGTCACTCAGCAAACTGAAAGGCACTGGATTATCCAAGGAACTGTGTGGTTCCCTGCAAGACTACCTGCAGGTGGACTACTGCAGCAACAGGTTACAGGTGTTCTGTACTTCATGCATTTAGGATTATCTCAAAGAGAATGAATACTGTTAATACCCAAGGGAAGGAGATACCAATCCTCCTATTTCTTCTTCAGGTCCTAAAGTTGTTCAGGTTACAGCTTTCTGCAAATCTATGTCTGTGTAATGTCCATTTCTCTAATCCTCCCCGCCCCCCCCCCCCCCATTGTTAGTCTAGTCTCTCTTTGGAAAAGTCATAACATTTTACTTTATCAATTGCATTTTTATAGTGCTGTCACTACTCTGTTGGTTGTGTTTCAGTTCTCATAGAAAGAAAGTAAATAAAGAATTACAACTTTGTTTATAGTAAGCTAAAGTAATAATTTATTTTAAAATCACTGACATAACCAAACAACTTGGAGCAGATTTTCTTTACACTGAGATGAATTTTTTCTCATCTAAAAATTACCAGCTCTAGTGATCCTTTACAGTGGGTGATTAATGGTTTCCTCATGTTACATGTGACTTTCCTGGATCAGCCAGTGAAAAAAACATGGTTAGCTTCCCTGCTCCCCATATATATGTATGTACTTATATACATATATACACACACACACACGAAATAAGGAAAGTAGTGATGTGCAAGGAGAGAAGAGATGCATTCTAGTGAGATGGTTCCATCATATTTGTATATCAGATATGGTACTGCAGTGAATCAAGTTCTACTAGCAAACTTTTAATAATTCTCATTGTTCGTAATGGGTTATTTTGTTTTTCTCTATGCTTATATGAGAAAAAATGCACTGTCTTCAAAGTTACAAAACCACAAAAAGTAATTGGAAAGATAAAGTAAACTATTCTTCTATAAAAAAGAACATACAAGTGAACATTCAAGTGCAGTTTTACTTACTACCACTGCAGGTGGAATGCAAAACTGTAAGTATATTTGTGGTGACTGCCAATACAGAAACTTAAGCTATAGGTGCTTTTGGCAAGGACATTCCCTTTTGTTTTTGAAAAGCCAAGGAGACTAGGGAAGATCTCAAGCCACTGCAGGAAGGCAAATGTTACATGCATGTTCTACAAGGTTCAAAAAAGGTGGTTGAAAACAGTCAACATGGGTTTCTCTGACTTTTAACGTGACTGACCCTGGTGATAAAATGACTGGAGTTCTGGACACAGATTACTTTTATCTTGATTATAGCAAAGCTTTTGACACTGTCTCCTGCAATGTTCTTGTATCCAAGTTAGGAGATAACAGTCTGGATGTGAAGACAACCACTAAACAACTAGCTAGATGATCAGGCTCAGAGGGCCATGGCTAACTAGGTTGTACTCTGCCTGGAGGCTGGCAACAAGTGCTGTAGTGCAGGGTCTATGCCAGGACTTGTCCTGTTCAGTATCTTCACCAGTGACCTGGACGAAAGCACACCTGCCAAGTTTGTTGATGACACCAAGGGGGGGACTAGCTGACATGCTTGAGGGCCAGGCTGCCTTCTGAGAACCTGGATAGGAAGGGGCTGCAAGTGACCCTGTGAAATTCAGCTAAGACAGAGGCTAAGCCCTAAAAGCAGAGCCCTGCATTAATGGCACTCTGGGGGTGATAAAGCTGGGGAGCAGCTCTGTGGAGATGGTCCTGGGCCTTGCCAGGCAGTGAGCTGAGCAGGAGCCACTGTTTGGCAGCCAGCAGGGTCAGCAGCACTGTGAGCTAGGCTGTAGCATCAGGTGGTCACTATTCAGTGCTTGCTATATCACATCTAGATATGGTGTCCAGTTTTGGGCCCAGATAAACTGGAATGAAGCACCAAGTTGGGGCTGGGGCCTTTGACCTGTGAGGAAAGGCTGTAGTGCTGTGGCAAGTTCAGCTGGGAAAAGGAATGGCTTTGAGGGCACCCAACAGCATCACCAGCATCATTGGGAGAAATGGAGGAGACACAGCCAGGCTCTTCACAGTGGCTCATAGTGGGAGGACAAAAGGCAGAAGCACAAGCTGAAACATGAGACGATCAGGCTGGAGGTGAGGAGAAGCCTTCTTCCTACCGAGACAGCCCAGTCATGAAGCTAAGGCCCAGGGACGTGAACCTGATGCATTTCATGCCTTGACTGGGTGAAGCCCTGAGCAGCCTGATCTGACCCCAAGGCTGAGCCTGCTCTGGGCAAGGGCTGGGGCTGGACACCTCCCCAGATTCCCACCAGCCTGAATTACCCTGTGAATCTCTGAGTATGAACTCTGTGGTAATGTATGAAAACTGTCGTTTATTTGATGGATTAGGAACTTTTCACAAAAGTGAAAATTAATCAGCTGGGAAACTAATTAGAACAGAAACTGGCATAGCATTTGAAAGTTACAGAAGTTTGCAAATGTGAAGAAGGTGGACTGTGAGAGAAAAAATGATAGTTCAGAATTTAAAAGACTAAAAGTTGAAGGTGTATCTTTTAAAAACTGTAAATTACATGAAATTTATTTATTGTAAAAGTAAAAAAAAGTTTCAATCTTTTAAAACATGTTTTATTTCATGAAACAATACAGACCTTAAAAATCCAGAAGCTTTGTTGATTATAGAATCATTGAAACATGATATACTGTTGTAGACTAACCCCACTAGGCAGCTAAGCCCACGCACTCACTCCCTGCACAGTGGGATGGGGAAGACTGTCATGGTTTAACCCCAGCTGGCAACGAAGCCCCACACGGCTGCTCTCTCACTCCCTGCACAGTGGGATGGGGGAGAGCATTGGAAGAGTAAAAGTGAGAACACTCCTGCGTTGAGATGAAGACAGTTTAATAGGTAAGACAAAACCTACACACACCTCCAAAGCAAAACAAGGAATTCATTCACCACTACCCATGGGCAGGCAGGTGCTCAGCCATCCCCAGGAAAGCCGGGCTCCATCACACATAATGGTTACTTTGGAAGTCAAAGGCCATAATGCTGAATGTCCCTCCCTCCTTCTTCTTCCCCCAGTTTATATACTGAGCATGATATCATGTGGTATGGAATACCTCTTTGGCTAGTGTGGGTCACCTGTGCTGGCTGTGTCCCCTCCCAAATTCCCATGTCCCTTCAGCCCTCTCACTGGCAGGGCCCAAGTAAGTGAAAAGTCATTGACTTAGTAAAAACATTACCCAGCAACAAACAAAAACATCCATTTTCAGGACAGCTAATGGTACTTCGTAAAGGAAACAAGTGCTATTTATTTTCTACCTCCCTCTGGCTGACTGCTTGTATTACTGGTGATAATATATACTAATCTTGAATCTTTTTGGCCTTGAGAGTGTTTCTGGTCAATATCAGGCAACCTGAAACATTTATGTCACATGCAATTTCCATTGCTATTATCAGGTTTACCTGCCAGAATATGGCCTGTGCCCTCAATTTATTCCTCTTTAGCTTCTGGGTGTAATTCAGTGACCTTATTTTAATCTTTAGTGGTGCCCACAAGTTTACAGCAATCTTTACAGAGATAATTCATCTTTTCTCATCCTCATGCAAACCCCATTGTCTTCAGGGACATGGAAAGTGTCAGTCTTCAGGATGATATATGCAGGAATGAACAGCAAAGCTTTCTTTTATGTTTTTCCTAGACTGTTAAACACCTCAGAAAGAGGGGCCAAACTTGGTCTAACCATCTGCATTGTGTTACTTGTGCAGAAATCTGAATGGAGTAAGAAGTGCTAAGAATAAAGATGAAAATAGGGATTAAAAAGAGTTCTTTAATCACAAGTTAAGACATCATAAAATATGAAAATAACTTTAGCTTTTCAGCTCAAGAAGTATTGTAATTTATTTCTAGCAAATTATTGGTTTTTGAGAGCAAAACAGATAACACATGTATGTAGGGCAAATCATCAGCAGGTATGTAACTTACCAGTTACTAGTGAACTGGAAGGCTATTATGAGGGTGAGAAGGTTTTTTTAAAGTAACCAAAAATCTTGGGCTGAACTGTGCAACACAAAGCTTGAAAAACAACAAATATTCCTTGAAGAGGAGATGTTCCCTTTTTTTAATGGAATTTCAATCTCCTGTGCCAGTTGGTTGACAGTGTAAATTTTGCCATCTCTTTAACTTTCTGATTTGTAGGCTGTGAAACTGCTGCTGACAGACCTCCAGGCCAAGGACTAAAGAAAACTGTTTCTCACAGCTGGAAAGGCTAAAAAAGAATTATGGAGTATTTGAGTTGTACAAGTCTGCTGTTTTGCAGCATAAGGAAGGCTATTATAACAGTGAATTCTTTTGTAGGTTCGGCATGCTGCTAAACACCAAAAAGAAATGGATGTGATTAAAATATATGCCACCATCATATGATTGTTGTTTTCTTTAAAAAAGAATCTTCAACTTTCCTCCAGTTGCCTTGCCAACAGATTTAAGTTCAAAAAGAAAGGCTAGTGGCTGAAATCCCAAAATACTTATTCTTTTCCCTTGTTGACAGTCATTTTGGATCAACATAGTCAGCATACAGAGCTCAGAGGAAGAGCTGTGGAATGACAGAGAAGTTATCAGACAACTGAAGAGTGAAATATTTCTTATTTTTAATGAGATGTTGTTTTCTCAAAACATGGTGTGCCTCCTCAAATCAAAACTAAGATACAAGTACACTCCAGGGTATGTATGCAAGAAAACAAGGAAAACGTGGTGACCTAAAGAAGCCCTAAACCTAAGGTTCCTGAATTCTATTAGAATTATTGAGAAGTAAATTTTATGTAGAAATTGCACATTAATATTCGACTAGCTTTGTTTCAGTATCACTGCCAAGCTGATGGTGGGAGAGATATTTCTCTTCTTAAAGTATTGTGAGGCAGATACACATCCAGGATGACAGCTTCCAAGTCTCTTTCTAAAAGATTCTCATTCCCTTCCACTTTCTTTCAGATCACATACATAAAATATGGTCAGCATAGGCTCTGTCACATTCCCAGGAGCCTGAGTTCAGTTTCTGATAGTGCCACTGTGGAGAAAATAATGTGAATTTCTCTGTATTACTGGACTGCCTTTGCATGTTAAGGATATGCCTACTTTCAAGGATGATGTTATGATGATAAATTGAAGATGGAGAGTGTGATTATATTGCCTCCCCATTATGATAATAGAGCAAAACCAAATTTTCTTTACCAGGATAACAAGCCTGCTGTTTTTAACCATATTTACTATTAATATAGTAATGTAGATAAACTGACTAAATAAGAAGCAATATTAACCACAGAGGTACCTCAACTCATTGCCAAAAGTGTTGTATGATTTTGAGAGGAGTGTAATATTTAGCTTTAATTTTTTGAGCTAATGAGAATACTTGTATTCAACAAAATAAGAAAGGAAAACTCTCTCTCAAATGAAAAAATAAAAATACTTGTAAGATTCACAGCACTTCTGCTGTCTGTTTGCTTGGAAATACTCCCAGAACCATAATTCCAATCTTTTCTGACCCCAGAAATATAGACAAAGAAAAAAATGTGTTTGTGCATTTAACACTTCAAAGGACAGATTATTATAAATTTAAATGTTTTAAAATCAGTGAGAAGGACAAAGTTTACCTAACAGTTTCCAGTTTTTTAATTAGATCTTGTTTTATTCTGTGTTTAGCTCTACAAAGTGTTCTTGCTTCCGCTACATGATAATAATATTTAAAAACCGAAATGGTGTTATTATTGGAATAAAATTGCTTGGTCTATATATTTTCTCTTTGAGTCATAGAATACTGTACCATCTAAGTCTAGATTTTCATTTTTTTCCCACTTAGATAACCACTTCTTTGAAAAAGTATTTGGTTTTGAATCTTTCAGAATTATATTCATTTCTAAAATTGATCTCTTTTTCATATTTGATAACAAAGATATTTATCAATCTAATAACCATCAGAACAGGATAGTGCAGTTTGAGGTGTGATAGAATTTTTGCATTTACACCATCACATATTTAACCATCCTGAATTTACAGTGAAGTTATTGTCCTAGATGTGCACTCATACCTAAATCAGGTAGAGCACGTAATAAAAACATAAATCTGAAATTCCCTATTCAAACAGACTTACATCCAATTTGTTTTAAGCTATTGACTACCTTTGCTCAAAAAATGGGATGCTTAACATCTTCATTAATGAGTCTATACTATGGGACAGAGTGCACCATCATCAGGTTTGTAGAGGCTGCCAAAAGGGGAGGAATGGCTGATAAACTAGATGGGTGTGCCATTCAAAAGCAGCTGGATAGGCTGGAGAAAAGGCCCACAGTAATCTTTAAAGTTCACTTAAGGCAATTCAAAGCCCTGTTCCTGGGGAACAATAACTCCAGACACGAGTACAGGTTGGAAGCTGACCAGCTGGAAAGCAGCTCTGTAGAGAAGCACATGGAGGCTCTGGTGAGCACCAAGTTGACCATGACCCAGCAACAGGGTCTTGGGGAAAAGAAGACATCCTATGCTGCATTAGCAAATGCATTGCCTGCAGATCAAGGAGGGTGATTCTTCTCCATTCATTCCTGGTGGACATATCTGAATCGTGTGTTGGCTGCTGGGCTCCCCAGTACAAGAGACACATGGACATACTGGAGGAAGTCCAGTGAAGTGCCACAAAGACAATTGAGATACTGGAGTATCTGTCATATGAGGAGTGATACATGAATGAAGAGTGATAAGTAAATACACATTGATGAGGGGTTGAGTGAAGAAGAGTGCAACAGCCTTTTTTAAGTGGTTCCCAGTAATAGGTCAGGAGGCAATGATCACAAGTTAAAAGACATTGCGACTCCATATGAACACAAGTTATTTTTTTACATTGAGAAAGACTTCACACCAATGTTAATGTCTTACATATGTAATTAAATATTTAACTCAAACTGAGGGAATAATAAGGAGATGAATGTTAAATACTCTATCCAAACTGATTTCTACCCCCCTTTTTTTTGAAGTGTTTAGTAGCTTTGCTCAAAAAGTGAGAAAGTGAAGACAGAGAACAACTACTAGTCATGTTCTGCAAAGGCCAACGAACAACTGATAACTGGATCAGGAAGATAACATACAAGAAAAAGGCAAGTGAGGCAAAATCAAAACAAAGAATTTAAACAGATTTGACCCATTCACACGTATCCTGTGACTGGGTAGTAGGGAAAACAGATAAACACCTCCCTCTGCATTTCCCCTCCTCAGAAGCTGTACAATGCAATAAGATTACCCTTCAGCTTCCTTTTCTCTGAACTACACAAGCTCAAAGTTCTTAGCCACTCCAGGCCTTTAATCAACTTTCTTGCCCTTGTCTGGACACAGTCATAGAGTCATAGATCATGCAGGTTGGAAAAGACCCTTAAGATCATCAAGTTCAACCATTAACGTGACACTGCCAAGCCCACCACTAAGCCATTTCCCTAAGCACCACCTCTACATATCTTGTAATACCTCTAAGAATAGTGACTCAACTACTTCCCTGGGAAGCCTGTTCCAGTACTTGACAACCCTTGCCATGAAGAAAAGCTTCCTAACATCCAATCTAAACCTCCCCTGGCACCACCTGAGGCCATTTCCTCTTGTCCAATCACTTGCTGCCTGGGAGAAGAGTCCAACACCCACCTGTCTACCACTTCTATTAAGGCAGCTGTAGAGATCTCCCCTGAGACTCCTTTCCTCCAGACTAAACCCCAGTTCCCTCAGCCTTTTCTCATAGGACTGGTTGTCTAGTCCCTTTGCCAGCTTCCTTGCTGTTCTTTGGACATGCTCCAGCACCTCAAGGTCTTTTTTGTAGTGAGGGGCTCAAGCCCAACCCAGTATTCAAGGTGCAGTCTCACCAGTGCCAAGTACAGGGGGACAATACCTTCCCTAGTGCTGCTGGCTACACTGCTGCTGATACAAGCCAGGATGCTGTTGGCCTTCTTGGCCATGTGGGCACACGGCTGGCTCATGTTGAGCTGGCCGTCAACCAGCATACTCAGGTCCTTTTCTGCCAGGCAGTTTTCCAGCTAGTCTTCCCCAAGCCTGTAGCGTTGTGTGGGGCTGTTGTGACCTGAGTGCAGGAGCCAGCTTTTAGCCTTGTAGTATCTCATACAATTGGCCTTGGTCCATCAATGCAGCCCATCCAGAGCCCCCTGTAGAGCCTTCCCACCCTTAAGCAGATCAACACTCCCAACCAACGTGGTGTCATTTGCAGACTTACTGCAGGTGCACTCAATCCTCTCATCCAGATCACTGGTAAGGAGATTAAACAGAACTGGCCCCAATACTGAGCTCTGGGGAGCACCACTTGTGACCTGGCACCAGATGGATTTGGTTCCATTCACCACAAGCCTGTGGGCCCTGCAGTCCAGCCAGATTTTTACTCAGCAAAGAATACGCTTGTCCAAGCCATGAGCAGTCTAGTTTTTCCAGGGCAATGCTATGGGAAACGGTCTCAAAACCTTCATTAAATTCCAGGCAATAAACACCCACAGGCACTCCCTCACCCACTAAGGGTGTCATTTGTCACAGAAGGAGATGATGTTTGTCAAGGAGGACTTGCCTTTCTTAAATCCATGCTGAAGGGGCCTGATCGCCTGCTTGTCCTGTACATGCTGTGTGATAACACTCAAGATGATGTGTTCCATAACTTTCCCCAGCACCAAGGTCAGGCTGATAAGCCTGTAGTTCTCTGATGCTCCGTCTGGACCTTCTTGTAGATGGGCATCACATTTGCTAACTTCCAGTCAACTGGGACTTCCCTGGTTAGCCAGGAGCGCTGATAAATGATTGAAAGTGGCTTGCTGAGCACTTCCACCAGTTCCCTGAGTACCCTTGGGTGGGTCATGTCTGGCCCCATAGACTTGGGTGTGTCTAAGTGGTTATTGAAATTCTCCCCTTGGATTATTGTGGTGTCACTCTGCTCCTTGTCCCTGTCTTCCAGCACAGAGGGCTGGGTACGCTGAGAAAACCTGGTCTTTATTATTAAAGACTGAGGCAAAGAAGGCGTTAAGTACATCAGCCTTTTCTTCAACCTTTGTCACTATTTCCTGCGCCCACATCTAGTAAGGGATGGAGATTCTCCTTAGCCCTGCTTTCATTTTATTGTATTTATAGACATAGTTTTTAAATTAGCTTTTACTGCAATAGCCAGATGAAGTTCTAGTCAGTCTTTGGGCCTTCTGGTTTTCTCCCTGCATAACCTCATGACACCTTTGTAGTCCTCCTGATCTGCCTGCCTCTTCTTCCAAAGTTCATAATTTTTTTATTTTTTTTTTTCCTGAGTTCCAGGCAAAGGTCACTGTTCAGCCAGGCTGGTCTGGTCTTATTCCCCGCCAGCTCACCTTTTGGCATATAAAGTTGGCCTGCTCCTGCACCTTTAAGATTACGTTCTTGAAGAATGTTCAGACTTCCTGGATGCCTTTGCCCTTCAGGACTGCCTCCCAAGGGACTCTGTCATCCAGGCCATTAAACAGGCCAAAGTCTGCCCTCTGGAAGTCCAAGGTAATAGTTCATCTAACCCCACTCTACTTTTCTGAGAACTGAAAAGTCTTTCATTTCAAGTTTGCTATGCCTAAGATGATCTCCAGCCATCACATCACCCCCAAGTCCTCTGTGAACAACAGGACCAGTGAGGTGCCATCCCTAGTTTGCTCACATACCAACTGTGTCAGGAATTTCTCTTCCACGTACTCCAAAAACTTCCTAGGCTGTTTATTCTCTGCTGTATTTTATTTCCAGCAGATATCTGGTAAGTTGAAGTACTTCACAAGAACAAGAGCTAATGATCATGAAACAGCTGCTTACAGAATATTTCTTCTGTCTCTTCATCCAGGTTAGATGATCTATAACTGACTCCTACCATGATATCTGCTTTGTTGGCCTTTTCCTGTTTCTTACTCATAGATATTTAATTTCATTATCGCCATCATCAAGCTTAAGACAGACCAAACACTCCCTAACGTACAGGGCTACCACACCACTTGTCCTTCCTAGCCTATCTCTTTAAAGTTTATAGCCATCCATTGCAGCACTCTGATTGTGTGAGTCATCCCACCATGTTTCTGTGACAGCAATTATGTCATAGCTTTCCAGTTGCACAATGGCTTCCAACTCTTCCTGTTTGTTGCCCATGCTGTGTGCATTGGTATAGATGCACTTCTGTTGGGCTATTGATCATGTCACCTTTTTGAGGGGAGGAGCCCTAATTCCTATGAGACTTCAGGTTCAGGTCCTTCCATCATTTCTAACACAACATAATTCTTGAGTCTTTGCTACTGCATGGCTCTCCATCCCCTGCAAGCGCTGAGATGGCAGACCAAGGGACCTCGCTAGCACACTAGTTCCTCAAACATTGGTATGCTGCCCCCAGGTTGACCTCCAGGGAGCCTGTTTTATCCGTTTCCCCTTTCAAATCTTGTCTAAAGCTCTTTCAATGAGCCCTGCTAACTCCTGTGTGAATGTTCTTCTTAAATTTTGGGGGCCAGAACTGCACTCAAGTTGAGGCTGTACCAAATGCTAAATACAGTGGGATAATCACCTCTTTTGATGGGCTGGTTACACTGTGTTTGGTGCACCCCAGGTGCCGTTTGCCCTCTTGGCTGCCAGAGCACACTGCTGACTCACATTGAGCTTGCTGCTGACCAGCACCCCCAGATCCATTTCTGCAGGGCTGCTGAATACATGTACATCAATTAGTCACTGTGGGAATGGCTATGCATAAAAGGAAACTGAAGAGAACTATTATTTGCAGATCTTAAAAAAAAAATAATTAAAAACAAATTGAAGAAATAGAGGTGGTTGAGGGATATTTTTGCATTATATACAATGCATGATGGCCCATTCCTGAAACACACATGCACATATGAGTATATTCTTTTCTGTATTTTTGTGGGTTTTCTTACTAGTGTCACAGCATAATTCATGTTAGTAAACATTTATAGTCTTTGTATGTTTATTATATCTAGATGATGATCTCTGTTTACCATAATGAGACCTATTTTTATATTGAATAATGCAATATGATAAAATCTACCAGTCTTTAAATAGTGTTAAGACTTGATTGGATAGAAGTTAATTATAAGATCAACTCACAGTCATAAATGAAAGGTATAACTAGAGTATAACTTGTTCTTAGTTACAAATTTATTGATGACTTATTGAGTCCCCAAGTCTTTCACATTTATTAATAATTCTACTGGCTTGGGCTGGGATAGAGTTTATTTTCTTCATAGTTATTCATATATGGCTATGTTTTGGATTTCTGATTAGAAAAGTGTTGATAACACACTGATGTTTTAGTTACTGCTGAATGGTACGTGCACAGTGTCAAGGCATCCTCTGTTTCCAGCTCTTTTCTTCCAACGAGTAGGATTGGAGTGCATAAGAATTTGGGAGATGACACAGCCGGCACAGCTGATCCCAACTGGCCAAAGGGATATCCCATACCATATGATGTCATGGTCAGCAAATAAAAGCTGGAGAAAAGAATAAGGAAGGGGTCCTTCAGAATTATGTCATTTCTTTTACCAAATAACTAATACATGTAATAAAGACCTGTTATCCTGAAGATAGCTGAATATCTGTCTGCTGATGAGAAGCAGTGAATGAATACCTTATTTTGCTTTACTTGCATGCACAGCTTTTGCTTCATCAGTTAAATTATCTTTACTGCAACCCACATATTTTCTCACTTACACCCTTTTGATTGTCTTCCTCATCCCACTGTGGGGGAGTGACCGAGCAGCTGTGTAGGGCTTAGCTACCCAGTAGGGTTAAACCATGGCATAATGTTATTGCCAGGGAGTTTATAGGCTTTTTTCTTTTTTTTTTTTTTTTTTTTTTAACATAGTGTGACTTATCTGATTACATTACTCTTGGTGGAAAACATAAGTGTTTTTATTCTATTTTTTTGTGAGGTAGCGAGTACTACTATTAGAAAATAATATAAAACAGTGTGAGAGTGATCAGTTGCAGCATTTAACAGGGCAGTTAGCTAGGTTACTTCACAATTCTTGTTCAAAAACCTGTAAAATTACCAATTAGATGCTTAATTGAGAAATGTATAGCTGACAATATTGACATTTGAATGACCAGAAACATCTACTGTCTTCCATCATTGACATAATTTATTATGCATGACTGCAATACAAAAGAATTTTTTGGACTGTCAAGCAATTTTATTAATTTGTTTATTTTCTTAGAATGAGTTTTCTACATAAAAGGGTAACTGGCCATCAGTATAGGCATTATTCTGTAACGCATTATATAGAAACATGTCATTAGTTAAAAACATGCACTCCAAGTGCTCTGAAATACCTTTTTTGATCTGATTTTTTGTGTCTCAAAATTCAGCTGTTGGCTTCACTTCTTTTTGAGACTTTTAAACAGAGGAATAAGGTTGAAAGAAAAGGCAAGAGTATTTAGCTATATCAGTCTAAGAATGCATGATTGCCTCCTTTAAGTGCAGCATATTTTTAAAATTATTTAAATGATAGATTGTGTACATATTGACTGTGAAAAAAATTCTCACAACTTTCTGTTTCATATGGTAAGAAGTAAAGCATCTAATCTAAAGATAATCTCTAATCTTTCACAGAAGTGTATTTACATACAGATAGTGTTACTCAATTCTTTATCAGTAAACACTATAATGTGAGGCCTTTCTGTTTGGTTGGGGTTGTTTGTTTGTTTGGTTTGGTTTGTTTTAAATTATTATTCTTATAACTGAAGAAGGTGACAAAACGGAAAAGAACAGTAAGGCTATCTGGAACATTATGTGATTATCCAGTCAGACTAGTTTATTTCTATGCTTTTTCTGCAGAGGACTGTGTTTATAGGTTACCCAAAGAGTGAAGACAGTTTCTCTTTAACCACTTGATTCTTTCCACAGAAAAACTCCATAAACTTCATTTCAGTGTATAATGTGTTTAAGTCCTTCTGCATTTAATGCTTTGAGAATCAAACCCAAGGTTTTAAGGAAATGGTGGAGTGTGACACATACTGTGTTCATGTGAATTTAACTCTATTATAAACATCCTTAGTGAGCTCAGCATATTTGTTTACAAAAATCGTAGCTTGTATCAGGTCTGAAGAGAGTGAAGGTGTTAGGTCATTATGTATTTGGCTGTCAAAAATAGCTGTGCAGGCTGTAAGGAGAAATTATACCAAGTTTTCATCTCTTTCTTTTAATCTCAACTGAATACACAGAGTGATCATGGGACTGCAGGGACCTTATTTTTCTTGGAAATAATTGAAGAGGCATGCAAGTGTGGCAGATTGCCACTATAGCTGTGTCTGCACAACTTCTGCAAAGCTGTTTTTATAGATTTCCATTAGCTAGAGGACAGCTGAACCACTAGCGGTGAAGAACTTCCTCTACTGTGCATAGTTAATTAGTAAGTTCATTTATTAATTGAACTTGTCCTAATTACACAAGTAAATGGTAGATATTAACAAATGGAATACTGGATGCTTTACATACCTATCTTCAAAGTTGAATTGTTTATATCTAAGTAGCACTCGATGGATTGTGCACAATTTAGTACTTAGAACTCTTAATGCTTCATACATTCAGTACATTTTAATGAATATATATTCCAGTAACAAAAAAAGAACATGCCAGTACAGCCTCAGCTTTCCTAAACATTTTTGACATAAGAATATTTTCATATCATTATTTGTTCTTTACTTAGCTTTTTAACAGGCTGAATTTTCTTCCCCTGACCCAGGTCGTTACAAACCATATTTCTAGGAGTTTCATGCAAGGGAAAAAGAAAAATGATAGGCTGAGACATTCATCATGTTTTCCCCCCTTATGTATGTGGTATTTTTAAGGAACAATGTGTGAGCACTTAAGACTAGATTTTGTCTTCAGTTATCAAAAGTGCTAAAATGGGAAAAGCAGCTAACTGGGAAAGTTATCACAGACATTGTAACTACTTAGAGGCAAAACCGCCTGTAAGAATAAAAGCGTAAGTTCTGTGTATGAGTTCTTTAACTCTCTGCACTTAAAGCCCAATGAACAAAAAAATAATGACTGCAGTTTCTGAGGTTTGAATATGGACCTTAACCATAGCTTGTGTTGTATAAGCTTACCTTTATAAAATGCAAAGTGTGCTTAACTATGTGAAATAAAATATATAGGGAAAAATAATAAAGCAAGCAAAATGTAAACTGCTACATATGCATTCAGAATGTTCCCAGAATGGATTTCTGGAGCTCATGGTGGATGAATTTGAAAGAATTCAATATATTTCATTTTTTAAAATATCTTTGTTGTTGAAGAGAATTTTTCTCAAGACAAATGTGGAGCTCTAAACTTGGTTTTGTGTAAGGTATGTGTATACTCCTTTTCTATATATGACATGAGTCTCTTCAAAAAAACTTAATGTTTGAAGAAGTTTTTTAGAAGAGTTTTCCTCCAGCTTCCTGGACTCTTGCATTGTTCACTTTGAAATTCACAAATCAGGCAATTGGATCTGCACAAAACAGATAGCTGAGCAGGTTTTTTAATCTATACTATAGTGTAAGGAAAGGGGAAGCACGTATCTAGATCAGGCTAATCCAATAATGATTAGGTAAAACAAAAGGTGTAATGTCCACAGCTGAACATTGTCTCCTATCTCACTTTGATCCGGGGGGCATTAGCTGTTGGTCTGCAGTCAGTCAGAAAATGTATACACATTTATTATCTACATTTATTAAAAAGTGAATTACCTAAATGACCTCTGTTCAGCCCTTCAGAGTTTTGTTTGGATAAGTCCTCCTTCGCTCTGCCTCCAGAAACAAAAAAAAGGAGGAAATTAACAGGAAACAGCCATATCCCCTTAGTTCTTCCCTCCACTTCCTCTCCATGGAAAGGTACTCCGTTTCACCCATCTGCACGCACACATTAAATTAGCATCCGGTGTATGTTTGTGGCAAGCTCAGCAAAACATTTTCTTGGTATATATGGACCACATAAAGTATTTGTTAAATCTTCCAAATAACAACATGGAATTTATGCTCCAGATGTCTGAGATGCTGCCTCTTATGAATTGTATTTTTGCCTTGCAAACACTTCTGTGAAGATGTTTTTCAGTTTGTACCTCTTTTCACTAGTGTGAATGTCTGAAACAGATGGGCAGTGTTTATCATTAACACATGTACAAAAGCGCCCTGTTGTGGTTGGTTTTGAATTCTCATGTGATATAGATGGTGGTAACTTTGTCTTGCCAAGCCCCTCAATTTTTTCTTCCATGAAGCTTTATAATGCATACTTAAGACACGTAGGTGAATTGAACTAGGAACTTTCATAGATTACTTTTGCTGAATAAAAGGCTATTTTCTGAATGTCAGGAATGCAAAGCTTCTTCCAATATGCTGAAGCATTGTTTGATGTCTGCATGACAAATTTTAGAGTCTGACTTGTATTTTGCAGCTTTAAAGACAGTACAGTTCATACTTTTTTATAGTGTGAAGAAGCATTACATCTACTTGGAGGAAGACCTTGCATACGTTTTATTGTGTGAAAAGCATTTTAAGCTTACTTATAAGCAGTGAAATAGTTATTAACTGAAATCCTGTTAGTCACAGTGTCTTAAGAAAGGAGACAATATTATAAAACATTGGAGACAATGAATAATTCTTTTATTATACCATAATCTTTGCAGCAAGGTTTTTTGGAAATTTTCACCATGTTCTGCTCTACCAAATTTAAAGAGTACTCATATATGAATAATAATAAACGTTGACATTACAGCCCAATATTGGTTTGCTGTGATACTAAAAATACAGAGAACCTTCATTAGGTAATTGCTAATGCACTTTTATGTCAAGTCATTTGCTATTCATACAAACCCTGTGTGAAGATAAATTCAGGTATTAGATGGGTGGATATGAACTGGTTCTCTAAAAAGGTAGATCCTACAATATTTAACAGACAACTCAGACTAAAGTGTTCTAGCTTCTTATTTGTCACTGTATAATCTGAAAGAACTGGAAATCAATCATATACCATACATTCTTCTGTTATGAGAAAAATGCGCCAGAAGTCACTAATGATATATGAGATGGCTGTGATGGGGTGAGAAGAGCAACTATTCCTGTGTATTAACTATAACCTTTGACTCCCTTCAACAAAACCCCCCACTTTTTTATAATGTACCTCTTTTTATATGAAAAGAATGTATACAAGACATTTAAAAAAATACAAGGACTCTCTGAAGTAATGCATTAAAAATGAGTGCTATTTTTATAGAATGCTGGATGGAAGACAGAAGCAGAGATTAATTATGGACAATAATTGTAAAATGCCAAAGCAAAATGAGATCTTCTGGTAAAAATATTTTTCCCTATTGAAAACACAATCCAATGGCACACTCATGGCTCAGTTCCACTGCCTCATGTTTTCATGTTTGGATGTTTATGTGTTTATGCTTTTGTTTTCTGTGATGTAAGCATTGGATCATGAGGAACAATGGGGGCAGTGAAACAAATGCATGAGGAAAACATTGAAATCTGACATCTTAGGTTCTGCTTTACTTCATAAACCAGATTGGGGGGGAGGGGGGGGGATGAGAGGGAGGGAGTATGACAGGTTTTGGATGAGCTCCTACGTACATGTAATTTTTTGTTTGAAACCCACAATTTCCTAATTCCTAGTCATAATTTTACCTACCAACTGTATTTGAGATAGTCTTCAGGAATCATGCTACCTCTCTTGGACTAAATAAGAAATACCTGTGAAACCAGAGAGAAGTATTAAGAATGAGGGTGTGAGAAAGACAAAGGCAGAGCAGCCAAGTCAGATATAGACTTCCACAGAAAAAGTGAGGGAGGTGGTAGCATCAGTGCGTGCTGCTTTTTGGTTTATCCTTCCTTTTTTATAATTGCCTAGGGTTTGTAGTTGTCTCACATCCTACAATCTTGCCTGTTTGTGTGGTTTACACACAAAATGTGAACAGAGGAGTTACAGAAAATTTTGAGGGAAAAATTGTTTAATGTCGTGCTATTAATATAAATAATATATTTTATTATTAATTTATGTATTATTATTAAATAAATATATTTGAATATTATTAAATTCTATATAATTATTAAATAAATATATTCCAGCTCTGTACCTGAAATACATGAAAAAAGTGGAGTGCTTCGTTATACATTATGAAGATCTGTTTAAAGTATTACATTTCCCTGTATCTAGTACCTAAAATTATTTAAAATAAAGCACAGGGTATGTGTAATAACACTATAAAACCAGCTAATTCTTCATGTTCCTAACGTAAATGCTTAGATAAAATAGCTTTCATGCCTGATACTGATTCTACACACACCTACAGTTTTAACTGCTGAATTGTAATTGCTGGTTTATATTTATGTGATTTAAATATCAGGCAGGTTTAAATTCACTGGTAGTAATTTTCTTGGAAATTTGTTCAGCTTTTCTGATGTTCATTTCAGAGTTGTTAGGTCTTATCACTAACCTTTCATCAGTTTTTCTCAAATACTCGAGAAAGACTGGTTCACAACATGTTAAATGTTAGAGGAAATTAAGTCTTGGCTGGGACATCATTGGGAAAGGAAATACAGAAGACCTGGAAAAAAAGGAAAATGTAGTATTTCAGCTTTTCCTTTTAGGTACTTTGTATAAGATAGCCTATATCAATTTTGAGACTTATGTTAGAAATTAAAGGCCTTTGTAAGATAAATAGACAAATAAACAAACAAACAAACAAACAAATAAATAAATATCTAATTTAAAAGCCAAACACCTTATTCTGAAAACTTGATAAGTGACAGATAGATACACACTCAGATTGCACATGCTAAAATGGGGACTCACTACAACAGCTCCACAATACACAGCAGAAAATAGTAAAAATTCTTACAAAAAGCATGTGAAAGACCATGTAAAATATCTAACCATTCGATATGCAAACTATGTATTTAAATTATAGCATTCAAAAGTTCTGTAATCAAAATCTCCTTATTTCATGAAAGCCTTAAATTAATCCATTTTCAGTTTGGAACTGGTAATTGCCAAACTGATTAATTTAAGATATTGAGAAAGGGACCCTGAAATCTTCCATGCTAGGAGAGTCTTTGATAGAGCATTTGAAAGGTGGTGTCTGGCTGTAACATTGCACACTGTGGGAATTCCTGGGAAAATTATATTAGACCTAACAAATCAGAATGACTCCATGAAACGCCCGTCAGTGGCAAAAAACATGATGAAAGAACTGTGGTGCTTGGAGATCAGATTTATTAATTTGTCATTTAGAATAAATGTAGGCTAGCCTGCAGGTATATAACTAAAATGTCCAAAACCCAGTTGCATGTAGGAACCATTGAAGAGTTCAGGAGAAACACCTCATTGATGTAAAAAATGAAGAATGCTTATGACAAGAAATTTTGAGGTAGTAGCTTTTTAAGCCCAAGTAGATGAAAATAAAACAAAAAAAATACTTTCATTTTCAATTTCACAAATATTATTTGCATTAAAACAAACATGCATGTTTGCAAACATATGTATTACAGAAACTTGACCTGGATGATGGTATGGTAGCAAAGTGTGCATTTTTAATCTTTTTTTTTTTTTTTTTCCCTGTATTTTGATCACTTAAGGTCTTAGTTATTTTTATATTTTTTTATGGCTTGAGATAAGGCTGAGTCATCTCTGTGCAGTAGTCTACACATTATTAAGTTGTTTGACATTATTTTTACTGACCTGTCTCTAACTAAGAAGACTAACTAAGTGTCATAAATCTGTGTGACTTGGTTTGTTTTCATTCTGTAACATCAAAATATTACAGTGTATTAATAAGCAACTGCACAGAAAAGCAGTCACCCTCTACAACCTCTTATGTTACCTCTAAGAAGGTTACCCACTCTTTCTTAGGGTTGTGCTACTTCTCATCTCAAATTTGTAATCTGTGTTAGACTGTACAGTCTCCTTTTCTTCTGTAAAAATGCTGCTGAGTCTCCCATAAAGACAAATGTCATTGCCTGTTTATTAAGTGCTTTCTCTGCAAAATCCAAGGCAATAGAAATATTTTTAAGTGTCCTTTAAACTGTCTCTGTTTTTTGAGATTCCTCTGCTAGTGAGGAGAATTTGAAGGAAAAGTTTTCTCTGTTTTGACAAAATATAATTGTAATACTTAGTGACTCTTGTATGTTTATAAATGGAAAGCTTTTCACAACTATTGATCTTTAAAGTCATTGAACAGGTGTTTTTTCCCAGTTTAACAATGAGAAGACTTAAAGACAAAACCATGATTTATCCAATAGTGAAAAATAAATCAGTGGAAAAATAAGGAATACAGTTCTTTCGTACTGTAATTGTGGGACCATATTGCCTCTTTTATCAAAATAGCACTTAGTAAATGAACTGAAGCTTTGTTCTTCAGCAAATAAAAGTATTTTTGTAATTAAAAACAAGTGTTTTCATTTCAAAATAAAGCATACTGCTAACGCCAGACATGGTCAGATTGTGGAATCATCATTCTCCATTGATATTTAATTATTTGACTTCATAGGAGGTATAAATGAAAAAAAACCCCACTCTTTCCCAGTGAAACAAACCCCTCATGAGCCTGTTGCAGAATACATACACATTTTAAATAATCTGTTCAGATCACACAGTGAATCAGAACTAGATTTAAAGCAGTGTGGCTCACGCTAGTAACTTGTTTTCTTTAATATGATCTCTGCAGAAAAGAGCTACAAAGTTGGTGCATTATGTGTGTAAGAGGGATGGAATTAAATTACCATGGCCATCTTTCCAAGCATTTTTCTTAAAATGTTTTAACAGTGCTTGAAGTTCTCTGGGAAGCAACAAGTTATATACAGTTTACAGAAGGAACCACAAAATAGTTTGCTCTTCCACTTGCACCCAGGCACTCTGAATTCTTTCTTTGTTTTGTGACCTGTAACTATCTAACATTTCTTACTTGTAGGATTTTGATGGAAAATTTGCCATCTCAGTTAGCAGTGAATGATTGTTATATTATGTTGTAATGGCTTGCTCTCTCCCTTTCTCTCTTGCCTCCACCTTCCCTAACACACACACATTAAAGCTTTCTTACCATCTACTTTCTTGATAGGTAGAATAGAACTTGTGGATTGATAGTGGAAAATATTTTTCAGACATCTGTTGTTGGTTTCTAGTACAGGTCAAGGTATTATTAAATCATGTAAGTGAAGTGTAAAGACATTTATTTCTCTAGTTTCTGTGTGCATTTTGACATTAAAAAACTAAACCACACCATTTTTCACTTGTTCTGTCAATTGCTGTCGTATAATACATATTAAAAAATACATATATGATACCTTTTTTCTAACTCTATTTTCCATGATTTTTTAATTGACAGTTTTAATACGGCAGAATATATCCTGTGACAATTACTACTTGCTTTCAGATTTACATTCTCGTGGAACATATTATCTGGGAAAAAGCTTGCATCTAAATATGAAATTTTAAGATACAGGCTGGTAAAATTTCTACAGATACTAAAATCAGACTGTCTGCTCTCAGTAGCCATAAAGGAGCTGGAAATCCTGCATAAAAAATTTATGTAGAATAACAATTGCTTTTCTTTACCTTTTGCCTAAAAAATATCATTTATTCATATCAGGTCTAAAAGCAATAAAAGAAAATATTCCAATTGTTAATCAAGGCTTTGTAAAATGGAAAGTTAGTAAATTATGTGAATGGCATGAAACCAAAAGGCATTCACTGCTTATTGTTGGATAGTCAGTAAATCATAATGAAAATACATAGTGATTATTACGTGGTGTAATGTATGATATGGCTTGTGGCTATCTATAAGATGCATATATACCTCAGAAAGACAGTATTGTTACAGTATTATTAAAACCATTATTTAATTATTATTAAAAATAATATATTGAGGGGTATACTCTTCACCGGGTTGAAAACTGGTTTGACAGTGGGGCCCACAGGCTTGTGGTGAATGGAACCAAATCCATCTGGTGCCAGGTCACAAGTGGTGCTCCCCAGAGCTCAGTATTGGGGCCAGTTCTGTTTAATCTCCTTACCAGTGATCTGGATGAGAGGATTGAGTGCACCTGCAGTAAGTCTGCAAATGACACCACGTTGGTTGGGAGTGTTGATCTGCTTAAGGGTGGGAAGGCTCTACAGGGGGCTCTGGATGGGCTGCATTGATGGACCAAGGCCAATTGTATGAGATACTACAAGGCTAAAAGCTGGCTCCTGCACTCAGGTCACAACAGCCCCACACAACGCTACAGGCTTGGGGAAGACTGGCTGGAAAACTGCCTGGCAGAAAAGGACCTGAGTATGCTGGTTGACGGCCAGCTCAACATGAGCCAGCCGTGTGCCCACATGGCCAAGAAGGCCAACAGCATCCTGGCTTGTATCAGCAGCAGTGTAGCCAGCAGCACTAGGGAAGGTATTGTCCCCCTGTACTTGGCACTGGTGAGACTGCACCTTGAATACTGGGTTGGGCTTGAGCCCCTCACTACAAAAAAGACCTTGAGGTGCTGGAGCATGTCCAAAGAACAGCAAGGAAGCTGGCAAAGGGACTAGACAACCAGTCCTATGAGAAAGGCTGAGGGAACTGGGGTTTAGTCTGGAGGAAAGGAGTCTCAGGGGAGATCTCTACAGCTGCCTTAATAGAAGTGGTAGACAGGTGGGTGTTGGACTCTTCTCCCAGGCAGCAAGTGATTGGACAAGAGGAAATGGCCTCAGGTGGTGCCAGGGGAGGTTTAGATTGGATGTTAGGAAGCTTTTCTTCATGGCAAGGGTTGTCAAGTACTGGAACAGGCTTCCCAGGGAAGTAGTTGAGTCACTATTCTTAGAGGTATTTACAAGATATGTAGAGGTGGTGCTTAGGGAAATGGCTTAGTGGTGGGCTTGGCAGTGTCACGTTAATGGTTGAACTTGATGATCTTAAGGGTCTTTTCCAACCTGCATGATCTATGACTCTATGACTGTGTCCAGACAAGGGCAAGAAAGTTGATTAAAGGCCTGGAGTGGCTAAGAACTTTGAGCTTGTGTAGTTCAGAGAAAAGGAAGCTGAAGGGTAATCTTATTGCATTGTACAGCTTCTGAGGAGGGGAAATGCAGAGGGAGGTGTTTATCTGTTTTCCCTACTACCCAGTCACAGGATACGTGTGAATGGGTCAAATCTGTTTAAATTCTTTGTTTTGATTTTGCCTCACTTGCCTTTTTCTTGTATGTTATCTTCCTGATCCAGTTATCAGTTGTTCGTTGGCCTTTGCAGAACATGACTAGTAGTTGTTCTCTGTCTTCACTTTCTCACTTTTTGAGCAAAGCTACTAAACACTTCAAAAAAAAGGGGGGTAGAAATCAGTTTGGATAGAGTATTTAACATTCATCTCCTTATTATTCCCTCAGTTTGAGTTAAATATTTAATTACATATGTAAGACATTAACATTGGTGTGAAGTCTTTCTCAATGTAAAAAAATAACTTGTGTTCATATGGAGTCGCAATGTCTTTTAACTTGTGATCATTGCCTCCTGACCTATTACTGGGAACCACTTAAAAAAGGCTGTTGCACTCTTCTTCACTCAACCCCTCATCAATGTGTATTTACTTATCACTCTTCATTCATGTATCACTCCTCATATGACAGATACTCCAGTATCTCAATTGTCTTTGTGGCACTTCACTGGACTTCCTCCAGTATGTCCATGTGTCTCTTGTACTGGGGAGCCCAGCAGCCAACACACGATTCAGATATGTCCACCAGGAATGAATGGAGAAGAATCACCCTCCTTGATCTGCAGGCAATGCATTTGCTAATGCAGCATAGGATGTCTTCTTTTCCCCAAGACCCTGTTGCTGGGTCATGGTCAACTTGGTGCTCACCAGAGCCTCCATGTGCTTCTCTACAGAGCTGCTTTCCAGCTGGTCAGCTTCCAACCTGTACTCGTGTCTGGAGTTATTGTTCCCCAGGAACAGGGCTTTGAATTGCCTTAAGTGAACTTTAAAGATTACTGTGGGCCTTTTCTCCAGCCTATCCAGCTGCTTTTGAATGGCACACCCATCTAGTTTATCAGCCATTCCTCCCCTTTTGGCAGCCTCTACAAACCTGATGATGGTGCACTCTGTCCCATAGTATAGACTCATTAATGAAGATGTTAAGCATCCCATTTTTTGAGCAAAGGTAGTCAATAGCTTAAAACAAATTGGATGTAAGTCTGTTTGAATAGGGAATTTCAGATTTATGTTTTTATTACGTGCTCTACCTGATTTAGGTATGAGTGCACATCTAGGACAATAACTTCACTGTAAATTCAGGATGGTTAAATATGTGATGGTGTAAATGCAAAAATTCTATCACACCTCAAACTGCACTGCCTAAATGATTTTATGATTCTTTATGTTGTCTAATTTGTAAAGTACTGATTATTTAATTTCTCAATGTATTAATGAAAGTATTCAACAAAACTAAATGTAAGCCTGGCTCCTGGGATGGAGAAAACCCTACAGAAGAACAAGTCAGGGAAGATTAGCTGGTATGAGAATAATAGGCCTTTTTGCCCTTGGGATGCAAGGCTGGCCATCAGACAGCATTGCCCTCAGGCAGTAAAGAAGCCACCACCACATCCCAGGCTGCACAAGCAGATTTGGGGAAGGATCCCAACCTGAAGGTCCTACACACAGGACAGACACTGACCTACTGGAAAGACTCCCAGGGAGGCTACCAAAGTGGCTGAGGTCTGGGACACAGGCATTCTGGTAAAAAGTTGCAGAGGTAGGTCTGTTCATCCAAGGAAGGAACAGCCTTGGGGGATGCCAGAGAGGGATTTGGAGGGGGGAGCTTGGTGTGTGCAGATACCTGGTGGGAGGACACATAGAAGATAGAACCAGGCTCTGCCCAATATTGCCTGGTGGGAGTGTAAAAAAAAAAAAAAAAAAAAAAAAAAAAAATCAAGAAATACCAGCTAGATATTAGAAAAAATATTTGCATCATAAGGGTTATTGAACTCCAGCACAAGTAGCCTAGAGAGGCTGTGGAGCCTCCTTCCTTGGAGATATTAAACCCCTGATTGGGCATATCTGAAAAATAGTCTTATTGCTTCATCTCTTTCTAATTTTTTCATGGGGAGTGTTGGTAGTACAGTTGTGTGGGAGCAGAACAGCTCTGCTCAGAAACATGATCAGAGGTAAATTTCCTAAGTGAGGTATATATATATGGTGGACTGCAGTTTCTTTTCTAAAATTTTTATTCCACAGCCATTTCCCACACTTCACATTTGCATGTGCCAGGGCCCAGCAGCTGTGGCCCGACCAGGCCCAGCAGCACGGTCCTAGGAGGCAGACACTCAGGCTAATGCCTGGTGCATCCATTTTGGCTGGGCAGCCAAACCCTGTGCTCTGTGACTCCACCGAGACACCACATTAGACACCTGTGGGTGTGTGTTCTTTAAGAAATTACTGGTTTTGCTATCTATTACTTTCTATGTTAGGTATTCGGCATACACTGATCATGTGGCTCTAAACTATTCTCTGTGACTCTCCATCTAAGATCAGTTAGCAACTGTCACCAACGTTTCTGTTACCTATTGATCTCCTATCCCAGATGTCTTGAAGAAGTGTGAAGCCCACAATGGTTATGTAAAAAAGTTTGACTATTGCTTCTTTGTCTTTCAGCTCAAATGCCATTTATTTAATCAGTTAGTGCCAGGTAGATATAACCAAACTTTCCTTCATCTAAGCAATGTGTTCCAGTAGGCTTCATCACATGATAACAAACACCTAGGGCTTTGACTGACACAAGAACAAAAAAACTGTCGTGTCATAAGGTACCTGCAATATATAATTGATACAAATAATGATACATTTAATTTTCCGCTGGGAAAAATTATGAATTACAAATGAAAGCGACATCCATGAGATAGGAATTCTGCTGCACAGCAATTTGTGGGGTTTGAAGTTTGTTTGTTCAGACAGATCATCAAAGATTTTTTTGCTATTCAAAAGGCACAGGGACAGGTCACAGAGTTACATTTTATAGCAAATAACTATGAACTGGATACAGAAGAGACATGAGCCTTTTCATCCTGTATCTGTTTGATGACAATCTTTGGGCAAAAGATCCATCCACTTTTCTGGCACCTACAGTAATGTCATGAACTTGCTTCTTGCATGCTTCTCCCACAAAATAACCACAGTACTAAAAGGTTTCTGCATTCCTGAATGAAAACAGGTTTTGAAGTGTTGTAACTTAGATGACACCAAGTCATTTTTCTAATCTCCAAACCACAGACAGAGCAGTCTCCACATCCCTGTTGACAGCAACTTAATAAAAGACCA
Source organism: Falco rusticolus (assembly GCF_015220075.1). Lineage (NCBI taxonomy): Eukaryota > Metazoa > Chordata > Aves > Falconiformes > Falconidae > Falco > Falco rusticolus. Next base: position 52,438,794 of record NC_051210.1, read on the forward strand.
ATTTTAATTTCTAGCTGTCCTAATGAACATGTAATAAAATAGTTGCAAGCATCTAGACCATTCTGTGATCACCATAAATGAATAAAGTGATACGTTACATGTTACATCATCTACAGCAATGCCCAATATGTCATTATTGTTAGTCACAATTACAGGAGACGTCACAATTTCATGTTAAATGCCACCATATGTTTCTCCATGATTTGAGACAAGGGAATGCTAAGTTGTCCTAATGTTATGAGCCACCAGTCCTGTAGACCAGCTCCTTGCACACATTAGTGCTTGATGTGGTCACAATGGAAAAATACACAGAATACTTAAGAGCATATAATCTTTTCTCCCAGCGTGATTTGCCAAATGTAATATTTTGTAATTAAATGATGTAGCTCATTGCCAAGAGAAAAAATACATAGACACTAAAACTTTGGGTATACAGCCCAAATATTTCTTAAAGAAACTTTGGTTTTTTCAGTATTTGTAATTCTTGAGTAAAAATAATAGGATGAGACATATTTATAACTGATGTCTTTTTAACTTGAGACTTTTCTCTGTCAATTGCAACAAAGCAAGTTGTGGGATAAGAACAGACCTGCTTGTCTATAAACTGAGTTCTTCAAAATTGTTTTCTCACACACATTCATGCTTGAAGTAAGCCAGAACCTTAGCCTTTGACATACACATTATGTAAAGTAATATTGTAGAAGACAAATTCTTAACCTTTTGGTATTAGAAGTGCTTTTTTGTTTTCCAGTGGGAGCTCTGAAGCATTGGTGTAACTGGAACCTGCAAGGGGAAAAAAAAAAAAAAAAAAAAAAAAAGTTGGCAGCTGTGAATAATGGGCAGCCATTGCTATTATATTCCATGGCTCTGAACATTTCTAGTTTTTCTTTTTCCCCATCCTATTTCGTTAATCCAAAACACTTTTCCACAGATCAGTCATTTCTATGGTGTGATTTCATAAATTGTCTCATTCATTAAAACAAAAAACAAACAAACAATATTTTAGAAAGTTAAATAAAGAAGAAATCTGTCCTGCAGCAAAGGTTGATATTTTCAGTGGTTGCTTTAAGAGTACTGCAGGCCACCTGTCAATGTTTGGTAACCCAGGTATGCTGTTTTATAATAATTCTAGTGTTTCTGAAAACTTTAGATAGAATCGACTCTAACATAAGTTCCAGCTGATCAAATTGCCTTTCCAGGCTTCACAGTAAAAATATTTTAATAAATCTATCTTTTCATACTCGGTAGCACACCTCTATATAGTGAATTGACAGAAGAGATGTTTATTGATATAACCTCGAGTACAATAAAAAGGATGATAATATAGATGTATCATGTCAATTCTGCACTCCCAAGAGTGATTTCTTGTGCTGTATACACCTGCAATTAATCCTGATTTTTTTTCTACACCCTTAGAATTTGCACTATGTTATTACCAGTGCGTCTTCTTATCCCAAATAATAACAAAGGGTAGGACGCTTATAGTGTCCTTTGAAAGGTTATGTATTGTGTAAGAGTACATCATTGTATTATCTTTAGCATAAATCATAGTTTTACTAAGCTAGATTTGAGTGACTTAAATTGAATTATTCTGAAAGAATGCTCTCTTTTTCACCATGTCATTTTCCAGTTTTTTGTGGTTTCTCTCTCTCTTTCTGTTTCTGCATATGTAGAACAAGTTTTCACTGGAAGCAACTAAACAAAGTAATTGTATTCTTACATACTGGATGAACTAGGCTTACAGTACCATATTGGACTAGGCTCCTGAGGAAGTAATGGAGACTCTTGAATGATCTTAGTTCTGTTCTTAAAGTTATGTGCAAACACAGAAGCTAGATATTAATATGAACAATATTAATATAACTACTTTTATGAATGGACATTATGGAGAGAACTAGTACATTTAAAAGGCTAAGCATCTTATACTTCATCCATCCCATAATACAATTTTTTAAAGAAGAATACAGTCTTAATTCTTCTATTAATATGAAATACCATTATGATGTGTTGCTGGGTTCTGTAAATTGTGGAATCTGTTATGTTTTATATCACACAACTTCCACCAATAAGTTATTATCATGCTACCATCTAACACAGATTAGAGAAAAGGCAGCTTGGAAACCTCAGAAATGTCTATTTTCAGATAAAAGTTTTAAATGTTATTAGCAGCACTGTTATGTAACATGAGATATTTATGAATCAGGATCTCTATCCACTGAGACATAAAATCAATTAATTCTTACAAATAAAAATATGCATTTTGAATATTTTATTTAAGCCCTCAGTCTACATGTTACTCATGTTTCTTTGAGTTTCTACCACTCATTTATGATAAATTGTTATAGTTAAGCATGTGGCAGAAATTCCACTATGTGAAAAAATCTATCCACCAGAAATTCAATGTACTTTATGTTTTTAAAGCAAAATTATAAACTTACTGCTTTTGGGACTGTTTTCCTCATTCTTTTAATGTTTGAAGTAAATTTTTTATTTGGTATTTTTACAGTTGTTGTCTCTTTTATTCTAAGAAATATTCTAGATAAAGCAGAAACAAGTAGCATCAGCATAATCTAGTGAATCTAGTAACTGACCATATAAGCAGGCCACTCCCACATCCCTGACTCTTCAGATTCTGTGTTTTTCTTGTGAGTACAGTTATATCACTGAAATTTACATTCGTAGCTAATCTGTCTCACAAGTATTTGCAACAGCTAGGAAGTCAATATCTGTGAAGAATGTAAAACTCCAAAAATAATTTTCTTAAACCTCTAAGGCCCCTAGAAAAATGACTTATAGCATGGGAAAAAGCAGTATCTGCAGAAACCTTTAATAATATCTTTGTCTTGACAAAAGTATCCCACTGTATACACATGGAGTATTGATAGTGTTTGTTAGCCAAAGTGAGTGATGTCTATAATATTATGTGCACTCTGAAGCTCAGAGTTCCTATCTTATTCAGATATTCTATGATATACACTATTTTAGAACTGCAAAACATGAAAGACAGACAAACATCACCTTCAAAACATCCTTTGCAAATCTTAATCAGTTAAAAAAAAAAAAAGGTACATATTTGTCTGAAGACACACTACAAAGACTTGTGAAGATCAACAACAGAATGAAAGTCTGTCTTTGATATCCAAGGCACAAACCAGTGCAGAATAACATTATAAACAATGTGACCAAAACAGACCCCTGCAGGAAACCCCAGCTGAAATGACTAATAATCATTCCTTGTTAACTGAAAGCAATTTTCCAAACAATTGGTGGTTACATCTGATGCACATTTTGCTGGTCTGCTTACAAGAATGCAATAGCACACAACCCTTATATCCCCCTTCATAAAAAACGTAACTATATAATGTTTACCTTTTTCTTCCTCATGGAAAAAAATCATCCCTTAGCAATTCATAAATAAATAAATGTGCCTTACGGAGACCAAGGCATAAAAAATTATGCAGACCAAGGCAGAAGAAGTAATTCTTCTCTCATAATTAGCACCATTTATAAACAGTTTGAATTTTCCTCAAGTTGCGCTGACATTAACATTTGCTTTTAAGCACAATATTGGTGATTCTAAAGTAAAAGTTGTAGGTAGTTTGCCAAGTTAGCTATACACTCCTTTGTAAATAGTTATCTATAAAACCTCTATCATGAATTACGAATGTATATACAAGTACCAGAGTACACATTATACTGTAAATATACATTCCCTAATAATGATAGCTTCTTTATATCCCTATGCTCATGGGATTGATTTTAGAGGACAAATCTAAGTAAACATGACGTAAATCCTTCTGGAGATATTCTGTTTCATTTTCAAAGTAAAAATGGGTTATATCAGTTTAATCTAACATCTTTCATGTTTGACCCAGTTCTTACCAACAACTTGAAATAGGAGAAGCCAGGCAGGTTGTCACACAAAAGGGCTGAAGTTTAACAGTATTTAGACAAAAATCTGTTTTGTTTTTTCTCTCATGTTATTGTATGGATCTTCAAACTTGCAAGTATTCATGGGAAGTGCTGGATACCCAGTTATGTTAGCACCTTTGTAACATGCAGATAAAATTGATTAGGAATTTATTAATAAATGTGTAACATATTAGTTACTTTTACAGGGACTGCACATAAATTCCGATTAACTCATTCTTAAACATATTAAATGAAAATTCTGAGCATCCTTGTTTTCTCTGTTTATAAAATTTTGGATAGAATTTTATTGGTTAAAAAACTACTCACAGATTTAAAACTTGTAGTTGAGAAAGAAGAGCTGACATGTCCTTAATGGAAGATTTGAACACAACTGTATTAAGAACTGGAAGGGAGCTAACTTTTGGTACTAAGAGCTGCATGCCACATATTATCATCAACAGTTATTCAAAGAAAATAATCCATGAGCTATTACCTGTCTCTTATGTTACATTCTTTTTCTAAAAATCAGGGAAATTCTTAAAGACAAATAGGGAGAGAAGGATCTTTTCTTCTCCAGAAGTAGCAAAACATTACATATATCTAGAAAGTGCTGCCAAAAATAAGTTACACTTGAATAAATTACACTTGAATGAAATGTTGAAAATATCTAACTCTTTCACAGTGTACTTGGGAATTTCCTAATTTTTAAGTATATCCTCATTTTGATGTGGATATTTCAGGATACTACCTCATAGGACTGAAATAAGATTTTGGACAATGTTTTGTCTTGGAACTGAATTTAAGTTTCACTGAGTTAATAAACATTTTTCTGTTGATTATTGTTGCAACCTCTGCACAAAGAAATAAGAATTAACGGAATTAAAGTGATAATAAGCACTCAGGATTCCTACTGGAGTTTGTCTTAGTAATCATCATCATAAATGTAGTAGGACTTGTTCTTTATGATGATTTATTGCCAGCATATTAAAGTCAAAGTGCAAAAAGACCATTGAAATCAGAGGTTTATTGCCTTTGGTTTTTTTCTGACCCACTGAAAGAAAGGTACAGTAACATTATCCCATATTGAGCCATCATATACTAGTTGTTACTGTCTGTTAATTTCCACAGTGCCTTTAAATAAGGAGTGTTAATAAAACGAACTTGAAAATGCAATACTCTACTTACTTAGTGATTATTCTTATCAGTGATTTTTAATTAAGTGATAATGTCAATATAATAAAGCATTTTCACAGGATAATAGCCTTTAGCTTGATTTCTAAAAATGTGATGATTGCAGTCCACAGAGGTCTTGTGAAATCCAAAGCAATTCAGGAAAAAGAAGCCTTAAAATGTTGACAATTGTGGAAGAATGTCCTATAAAAATGGGAAACGGCTAAGCATTTAAATGTTGCTGAATAATGTCCTGAGTTCTGTGTGTTTGCAAACTTGGAGAATAAATCACTTTTTACTTTAAAATAAAACCAAATTACTTTCAGGAGGTAGTGTTCCTATTTTCTCCAAAGTATGATTAATTTCCTGACAATACAATATAATGAATAATCTTATTGATATTTTATTCTATATATGTAGAAATTATCCTTAGTACAAAAAAAAGCACTTTTCATCTAAACCTCTCAAAGTACATGAGAAAGTTTAATTGAAACTCCTAAGATGATTTTACAGAGCAGGAAAGTTTGGGGACAGAAGGAATTTGTGACTTTTGCAGATCAATATTTTAGTTCACTACAGAACTGGGATTATGCTTGAAGATTATTAATCTAATATTTCCTGGTTTAAAGCACATGAAGGCTTTCTATGTAACGATTAGACTGGTGCTATAATTAACTGATTCTCTGAAGGTAAGGTAGTAAGATTTAAGGTTTTGCAACCAATTTCAATTCTATGTAACTTCATTGGGTTAAAAGTACAGCAAAATAGTCTAGCATAATTGCCCCTGCACAGACTCAAAATAATAAAATAGAAAAAAGATGTTGTGAGCCACAAATTAATTTGGACTTTTTTAGACCAATTGTTTGCAAAGTATATATGGCTTAAGAAGCATTTTTTCACTTGTGCTGTGATAGGCTTGTTAGTGGTCATGTGCTGCTGCTTTCCTAAGAAAAAGGAAGGGAAGAAAGTTAAAAAATACAGAAGAATGTCCTGGGGAAATTTGTTTGGAGAGATAAGAGTAAATTAACATCTTAAGATGGGAGCTTTGTTACATCTGGGGGGGATTTTCTTTTTCTTTTTTCTTTTCTTTTCTTTTCTTTTCTTTTCTTTTCTTTTCTTTTCTTTTCTTTTCTTTTCTTTTCTTTTCTTTTCTTTTCTTTTCTTTTCTTTTCTTTTCTTTTCTTTTCTTTTCTTTTCTTTTCTTTTCTTTTCTTTTCTTTTCTTTTCTTTTTTAACCCCTAGGAGTACTGTAGGTATCATCATACATACTGATGACTTCTGCAGTGACAGAATGAGTGTTAGACAGAATGCACTGTGGTGGTAGAAATTCTGAAGTCTTTAACAAGGGAACAATGACAAGGTTCTGCTGGACCCATGCGATTTTCACTTTTAAATGTTCAGCTCCAAACTTTGTTAGAAGCATTATAAAGAAAAATAATCTGGTTTGTTGATGGTTTGTTTGGTTTTTGTTGTTTTTTTGTTTGTTTGTTTTTGTTTTTTAAGATAAAGAAAGGCCAAATATATAAATGTTTATCCTCAGGTACTTTTTTGAGCATGTCTAAAATATTTGGGGAAAAAAATCTGCCACTCCTTGAGCCATGAAAATAAGTAAAACCCCAAACAAAATAAACAAAACACCCCCCATCAAGCAAATAAAAGCCCATAAGAAACAGAACTCAAAACTAATTTATCTAACACAGACACCATGGAAAAATTGTCAGAACTTGGCAACCCTGCAAGCACTGAATGCATAAGCTGTTAATAGGATGTCTTGAATAATCTCAAGATTACAGAGACATACATACATCTTCCAAAGCATGCAGATTACCACTATAGCATTTAATCTTCTTCTTTTGTATGTTAATTAACATTCGCATAAAAATAAAATAAATTATTATTATGTTTATGCATCAATTTTTCTGTGCATCTTTCTTTTCTGTTATTCAGATGTTTTTACTTTGTGTATTTCCTAATATTTATTTGCCAGATTTAAAATCTTAAGCATTAATCTTCATTAATGTTGTACTGGAAAAAGAAAAATGCCTGTAGACAAAAAGTTGGAAACTAATTTGCTGCAAGAAAATCAATTTCAGATTGTTCTTATTAAGCTAATGTGTAACCTCAAGCCTTATTAATGAAATAACCATGGTTATATTATTGATAAATTTAACAAATCTTAGCAATTATAAAGAACTGAATCCAGGTCCATGCAATGAATGTTAATACAGTGATGAATCATTTGTATTTGATGATCATAAAAGAGATTTGCTGCACTAATCTGTTTTCTTCCTCTGCTTTTATAGAAGCAATTTCATTTTCCCATCCCCAGATTTACAAACATCCACCTCCAGTCAGATTCTCTATTGCTTTTACTTCAATGCACTTTCATCAGCTGTCACAGAGCATTCTGAACTCTGTAAAACATGAAATGTATATCCCCTATTATTATTTTGATTATTTTGATTTCCCACTCTTAGAACTGATATCTGAGAATGTAGTCTGATTTTTATTTTTTTTTAATATCTTCTGAGCATTAAAGTAATTTGTTTTCTAAAGGAGCTATTTCTGTTCAAATAAACTTCTTAAGTTATTGTTTGCGTTGCTCTGTTGTAAAGTCTGAACCTCTTCTATCCTGATATCCCTGGAGTTTATTGGTCTCCATGGACATTCACAAATTCTCAGTTCCAGGAGAAAGCTTTAAATTAATTTTTCCTCAGAACACTGTTGGGGGTAGGGAGAGGAAGAGTGAACACACTTGAAAGCTTAGACTTTTACCAGGCATCTTTTCTGACATAAAATGTGTTTCTTTCTAAGTGTGCTATTCAAACTTTAAGCCAATTGATCTTTATGTAAAATACATGTATGTTAATTATTTGGAGTATTGAATTGTCATTTACTCATTTTTCTGTATGTCTAATGTCTAACTATTGTCAGTGGTGATAAATCACTTTTGGTTTTTGTTTCTCAGATCTCAGGATAGAGAATTTTTGATTGAGTTCCAAACCTGCAAGCTCAGGGTGAGTAATTGTTTTTGTTATTTCTTTAGCTTGAATTTGGATGGTTCTGGAAATAACTGTATTCCAGCATATGATTATATTTCCTAAAACATGAAAAAAAAACAACTCCTACACAGTCTGTGATAATGTCAGCTGGTAATATCAGCAAATAAGCTCTTTTTTTTTTTTTTCAGGAGATTGTAAAGAAAAAGGGTTTTTTTCTTACTGTGCAGACAGAAAATGAATTTGTTCATGGCTTTGGTTTCTTTGTTTATTTGTTTGTTTGTTTTAGCATGGTTTGAAGAGTCCGTGACATAACTGTACTTCAATGCTACATGGGTAACTTAACTGGTGCATTTTCAAACTCATGTTAACACAGTCATCTAACACAGGAGCTGACGTAATTTCAAAGTGAGAAAGATAAAATGAACAAAGAGGCAACAATCTGTAAAAATGACAGAGGTCCTCCAGGCATAAACTGGATTTGTGTATATTAAATCCCTTGTGAGAAAACATCTGTTAAGAATGAGTAAGGGCCAAACAGCAATAGACAGTAAAACTATTATGTTATGGATTTTATCAAAACGGTTTCCTACTAATGGAAGTTTAATGTTACAGTTTTGGGGAGTGAGGTAAAAGACAGATAGCTGTTATAATGAAAACTAAAATTACTGGAAACTTGCAGGTGCTGTAGTTCACTGTTTTTTTTTTCTCTTTCCATATATTGAGTTCCTTTGGGAAACACTATGTTTAATGTGAACTCATTTGAATGAAGTATATTGACTTTTAACATGTTGCTGTAATAATTTCATAAGTAAAGAAGTTATTGAGACAAACAAGCTTAAACAGGTTACCAAAGTATTCTCTTGTGTTTTAAGTTTATTTCATAATGTTAAAGACAATACAGTTGAGTGCTTGTTTTATAAGAAGAGACAATATGATTAGCATGCAATTGAGATCAAACTCATAAGGAAACCTCATCTATATTAACACAAATAGCTGTCATACTCTGCATACACGGGCAGCAAACAGTGTTCCTAGCCAGTGGAAGCCTAAATCCAGGAGAACAGATCTGTTAGCCTTGCTTTGTGATTCCACTCATTCTGTGAAGGTAATAGTTCAAAAAGCACCATGGCAGAAATGATGAGATTATTTTACCATTACACCTTTTTTTTTTTTTTTCTTGTAATGTTACAAACTTTGAGTTTTAAAGTGTCTTTCTGTTTCAGAAGCTTCTTATGAAAGCCTGAAATGCAGAATTTTGTAGTATCAATTTAAAAAAAAAAACATGTAAAACATTTTTCTTTTAATATTTGGCCAGGCCTGGCAGGCTGTATTTCCATCCTGCTTCTTTTGGTTTTCCATGGGGTTTCTTTCCTGTTCTTTTGTTTATATCCTTAAACAGTGGAGTTGATTATTGCTATCCCACATGCTGCACAGCACAGTTGTAGAATCTTCCCTGCAGGAGGTGATTTAGAGGTGTCTGCTGTAAGTCTATAAAAAAATGTTAAATTCCAAATCCCTCAAATCTAATTTTTCCTAGATATCAGAGTGTGTACAGGGATACAGGGCTTATTCAGATTCCTGTAAAGGTTCAGCACTCATAGAAATTAGTAGTAAGCAATCTATTATTGTCAAAATTCTTAACCGTATAGATGTCTGCCTTGTTACGTTGGTTAATATTTGATGGTTGAAGAAACACTAAAAGTGTTAACAGTACACTGAAGTTGACAATTAAAGAATTCTCATTATAAGACTGGTATGCTTATTAATGTACGATTCCTGGTGACCAGTTTTTTTTCCTGTTTTGAACAACTAATGCTGTATGAAATACACACAAGCATGTATGTGTGTGTCTGTACTTATAATAAAGCATTATATTTGAAGAAAGAATTATACAAATCCAATGGTATCTCATAGGTTGAGAAACTAGTGTTTCAATGACATATGAAAAGACTTTTTAGTTTTATGAATATAGGTGAGAAGGGATATAACTGCATTAAGTAACTGATAAATACAATGAAATTATGGTAAAGTAAGTTTTCCTGTGAGTTAAAAACAAGAAAAAGAACCCAGAACAAAACAAAACAAAATAAAAACAAACCCACAACCAAAACTCCAAACACAAACCCAAACAGATCAAATGAAACATAGCAGAAATCAACAACTTTTATGGGAAAATCCAGAAAAAAAAAAAAAAGCAAAAAAAAAAAAAAGCTCTAACCACTTATTTCAATTGGATTTCTTCCATTTATAATACTTCAAGCAATTAAAAGATACAGCTGATAGTGTTTTACTATGGAAGTGTTCTTATCTCCAGTAGCATAACCTTTCTAATCTATTCAAAGTAGAAAGATAAACAGCCTAATTAATTTCTTGCATAAATTGACAAAGTTTAAATGATGTGAATTAGACAAGATATTCTCCCCAGTGGTGTTTCTAAACTGTAGGTATAGTTGATTTGTCAGACAACATTTTACATTGTTTTATTGGCCTACAATTTGTTTACATAAAAGTGATGACGATGACTAAAGCAGAAGGAATTCTTGCAGTATCTGAATCAGGGGTGAAATATTATCTTGTTCTTTCAGCAGTGTTTTCTTGAGATAGTAGTTTAAACAAAGGTTTTTTGTATGCCTGATTTAGTCAGCTGTAATAAATATTTTTGAAAAGGGGCACAGGCAACTCTAAGAAGTATTGGCACTGTTAAAATAGTAGTAGTAATTATATGCATCTTGCTATGGTGTTTTTTTTAATGATTGTTTTAAATTATGTATATATTTTAAAATCTCATTTAATAAATTAATGCTTTCTACTTTCTCCTTCACTTGAGTGACTTGGTCATTCTTATGAAGCTTTATCAGAAAATAACCCCCACAAACTGATACAGAATGAATGGATGAAAATAGATCTTTCATTTGAGAACTGACACCAGAAATTTACCTAACTTTATATCTAGGTCATGTCCATCCCCTAATACCCAGTATTCATGTTTTCTATAGAACAAAATGGAATTTAAAAAAATCCAAAACTAAACCACCACCACCACCCCCCAAAGCAAGCAAACAAACAAAAAACCCCACAAAACCACAAAAAAAACCCACAAAAGACAAACCTTCTTATTCTCTTACTTATTTCTTACTATTTTTTCTAGTCTTTTCCTACTTCAGATCTTTTTTTTCAAAGTCCTTTCACACATGTATTTTATGTATTGCTTCATATGATTGAAGACAGAATACATAATTTCAGGACTTTGGCCAAAGTTCTCAAAAAACCCCCACCGATTAACCAATGAAATGTGCAATGTATTTGTTTAGATATAACTACAAAATTTAAAAAAAAAAAAAAAAAAAAAAAAAAGTGCAATGGGAAGAAACAGAAATGACTGTTTCCTGGACATCTTTTGGATGATCTAAGATGATTCAAGTCTGTAAAAGGCAATAGGCAACCACAGCAGTTTTGAAAGATGTGTATTTACTCTGAGGATGTTAAGCAACTAAACGGATTCTGATAAATGTCCATACGCTCACTCATTTTTGTTACTTTTATGTCAGTGAAAGCTGTGTCAAGGAAGGAACTTGACATGGAGTGTGGGCTTCAGTTTTATTTTATGTTCAGCTTGTGATGTCTTTTTCTATTAGATAGCATTTAAGAAAATAATTTTCTTGGCCATGAATCTGTAGTGGGACCATAAGAATTCATCAACCCACAAGTGTCATAATTCACAACTTTTTTGTAGTATTAATCTGGTCTAGAAAACCGATAAAACAACAAGAAAAAAAGAATCTTCAGAAGCATATTTAAAATGCCATTTTCCCCGAATCCTGCTGAATGCTGTACCAGGAAGTGTTGGGTGTGTGACAAGAGATACGCTTGTATGTTCACTGGCAAAACCTGGCTGTTCGATACAACATTTAACATTGTATTTCAAGAACTTTACTTCTGATTACTTATTTATATATGGATAGATGGACAAAAGCACAAACGTATGTAAGTATGGATATTTAAATCATATTAATCTTCCTGAATGCATTCTAAATTTGAAGTGTGCATATGTGCTTTATACATAGGCATATATGCTCCTGTATATTTATACTTTTCCAATGTGACAGGTAATATTTTCTTAACAGCACTGTGAAAGTGCTTAACCACTTGTTCTTTTAATGTAAATTTCAAGCATGAAAAGTGTAATAATACAGAAAAAGCCAGTACAACAAAATTCTGTTTTAATACTCTTAGTAGTAGATTCACTAGTGTGTGAAATGGTATGGCTAGAAATTTTGTAGGTCAAGCCAGTAAAAATAAAAAGTTGTAGGTAAATTAGGAATGAAGTCTGGGGTTATTCTAGGGTGGGGTTTTTTGATTTTGTGACACTCCCCAAAAAGTTACTCTTGCTGAAACATATTCTATCCTGCTGAAAGATTAAAATTTGTCACCTAAAAATCTTATTTATTTTATTTGAAACAAAATATATATTTTCATTAAAGAATAGCACCAATAAAAAGTTAAATAACTTGCATAAAATATGGAACAGAAAAATCCCACCTCTTTATACTGATGATAGCTTTCATTTTCTAGTAAGCATACTCTTAAAATATTGATTAAAAGGTCCTACCTAGCCTAGGGGAAATTATCAGTAGAATGATGCTCTACAATCTTGATATTCTGTATTTTGTACCTCTGAGAATGTCATTGCATCTCTTGGGAGTATGATTATTTCTGAAGTTAAAATCACCTTTAAAAGAACAAACAGCTTGAATCTCATTTGCAGGTGGACGGAGTATAACATACAGTGGAAATAAATCTTTAAGCACATAAACCAGAAACCCTCATTACATTCCTAAGAGTTTTGCAGTGGTGAACTTTCAGAAGGAGCTTTGCTATCATATATAGGCAGGGCTATCATATAGAGTTCCAAATTGTAAAAGACAAGGATTTGTTAGAAACTAAATGAAGTCAATCAAGGAAGAAATGATGGTGTAATTCCACTAAATGGGCATTAATTTTGGAATTGGTTTCTCCAGTTGTATCATTTAAACAATTCAATGCGTGACAGATATACCTTTTCTGACATACTAGAAATCACTAGTAATGGACACACTGGTGGCTACCGTTGTCAAGACATTATTAGCAATTGTTCTTAGATTGATTTTCTGACAAATCTTTGAAGTGCTTCGACAATTTACAGCCATCCTACTGAACACAATTATTGTTGGTTGCTGTCAGGCTATAGGAAAGGGGGGAAAACAGTCTGAAGCTATTACCTTATATTCAAAAGGCATGTCGGTATCTCTTTAGGTAAGCCTAGAGTTACTCCCACTTACAGAAGATGGAGAATTGGAAATGTAAATTATAAGTTAAAGGTAAAATTGTTTCTTTCATGCAGCCTCCAATATTATTATTGAATATCTGAAACAAATAATTTAAAATGCAACATAACAACAAGTTTTCCATTTGCTTCAGTAGAGGTCTGTTAACTCTCTGAAGGAAGGAATTTCCCAAGACCAACATTTTGGTAATGTTGCAAGACAAAATTAGTGACTCATATAACCTCACTGAAGACATTGATAAAATTACATCAGGGATAAATCTGAGAACTTTTTTATTAAAGTTAACTATTTCTTTCCTTTCTTAGGGGTAAAAAATGATGCATTTGAAATATTTTTCTGTTTTTAAATAACTGACAATAATTCTTCTGAAATTTTTCACAAAACCTAGCAAAAAGACTTCCATTAATGTCACTGGCCTGTAAATGAAGTCCTTTTTCATACAATTCTAGTGAGCTTGATCTTACACAGAAGTCCTTGTCAGTCAGGTCCTCATCCTATACTTTCATAGGTATGTAGGTAATTATGTCTGTAACTTTCCCATGAATTATTTTCACTGGGCTTGTAAAGAACATAAAATAAATGAGTCATTACCTTATGCAGCTTTCCTGCAAAAATGGAGGGGAAGAAGAAATTTGCCCAATAAAACTGAAGAACATTATAGATGTCATATGTAGCATCAGATTTATGGCTAAAGGCATTAGAAACCAGAATTGAATCACTCTGTTGTCTTTTGTTTTCTCATTATTTTACATTCAGTATGAAAGCAGAGAAAATAGTTACATTACTCACAGCAGGAGTGAAAGTACCATTAAAGCACAAGTTTATCAGATATTTGATTATTTAAAATTCACATTAAAAATACAGAAGAAAAAAAAGACTGGGTATTTAGACTTTTGCGAGGTTACTAGACACATGCTTCAAAGGGTGATGTCCTACCTTCTCATCTTCATTCAGTTTCTGCTCCTGAAAGAAACAAACATCATCAAAGAAAAATTTGTCAATTTTTTATGATTGAAAATTATCACCTGAGTTGTCAACACGTGTGGATCTCTAAAGAATACAGCTCAAGTCTCATTAATATTGGTTTGCTGAAATAGCATAAGAAGCAAACTACTTTTTTCATTTCATATGCAATTATGTCTGCCTTCCAAAACTTACTTATAGGAGTTGTCATGTAACATATGTCACCAACATGGGTTTTTTCTCAATACTTCATAGCTCTGGTCCAATATCAGGCTAGAAATCCCATTGTCTTTCAGTGAAATGTACTGTTCTTTTGTGTGTGTGCCCATGTGTGTTCTGTGGAGGAGTGGGAGTTTTTCAGAATTTTTATGCTCAGTAAAAAAACTGTGTAGAAATAGAAACAGAAAAATTGCATAGTGAAAACCATTTTTCCAGTCCACCTGGGATGGTGGGTCCCACAAATACCTGATTTTCTGCACAGGCAGAGGTGGGAAAAAAAAATTAGGGCTTCATTTTCAAAGAAAATGTAGCCAATGTATTCACCTACATTCACTTGGGCAATGAGTCCAGCAAAATCTGATCTCAGCTGAGTACAGAAATTTTATGGGAAAATCTCTTACATACTGTGTAAGTAAATATACCACTAAATGCAATGTTAGTTTTAAACAAAAGGTTGTTAAATTATTTTAGTCCAGAAGTCTAATTAAAAAATATTAATTATGTTAATAAACACATTAAAGAACACAACATAAACTCTGGCACTGTGAATCAGGTCAAAGATCCATCTAGCTTAGCTTGATTTTTCCAGTGAACATTGGCTGTAAATGTTTGGATAATTTTTTTTCTGAAATAGCCTCCACCTTCCTTCAGTCAGATTGTCAGTTCCACTCAGCTCACAGTATTACATTGAAATGGAAAAATGGGAAAGGATAAGGAAGAAATCTGAAAACATTTGAAATTTTTGTAATTTTAGACTTCATTAATAAGTAGGCTGAGTAAAGTTTCTCATGTTTTTTTATGTGTCAAATTCAATGAACCTTTTAGAGACTTCAAAAAGAATGTTTCATTTCTGAATGAAATTCCTTTAGAAATTTTGATCTCATTTAAAAATTAAACTGAACTAGAGGGGAAGAAAAGAAAGCACGTCATGTGCTAGAACACATATTTCTGTGTATGAGTGAAATGAAAATTATATGATTTCCATACTTTTAGCAATTTATTCAAGTACAATCTCTTCCCTCTATCTCCTCCCAGTTCAGTCATGTTTGTGTATTGATAAATTACTTGGGCTTTCCTTGCAACACATCTGAATGCACAATCTGAATATGTGTAGGAAACTCTAGGATATAATTTTCTTTTTGTCTTTTTTTTCCTTTGCCATATCAAGAGTAAGGAATTTATGTACCATGAATTGTCCTTTTGACTGGTGATAACCCTATGAGTCTTTATCAAAGTCAGTATCTGATCCGAAACTTGTTATTTATTTGGACTATGTGCGTACTGGGAGATCAAGATTAGACTTTTGTTGGATTGTCTTACTGATAATGAAGATTTAGGGAGGAAAAAAAGAAATAAACTGTATTGAGAAAACAACTTTAAAGCATATTTACATCTGCAAAAGTGTTTCAACAGAAAGCACATCATTTCTGGAGGTAGTAAAATAGATGAGCTTTCATTCTGTAGCTGAACAGAATTCAGCTTTGCATGACAATTAGTAAACTGCCACTGTCAGCAGTCAATAACAACCAGTAGTGACTGCCATTTATGATTTTGTGACTAGAATTTTATTCTTAAGTATCCTTCCTCTCTGATACATTTCCTTGCTTTCAGTACAAAGCCATTCACTTTTCTACACGGAAAATATACGTGATCATTGTGCCATATAGTTGATGGCATTCAGTTTATAAAACTAACAGCTTTCTGAACACCAGCAAAATAGTAGCACACAAATCAACTATACTTAGGTTGTAGTACAGAAAATTAGGACTGGAGAAGACAGGACTGTTTTTATAATTGGAAATGTGTGAAAGGTCATGGAAAATGTTCCACTGGACAACAGAGATCAGCCTTCTCTAAACAGAGAGACATGAGCATATTTTTTATATTAAACATTTTGTTTGACATTTTAACTCTTTTTTTTCTTGCTTCCAAAACCACTTAACCCCTTTGCAAATCAGTCCAAGTGATACCAAAAAAAAAAAAAAAAAAAAGAAAAAAGAGAACTCCTGATATCTGTTATTAACCTTAGAAAGCAGTAATATCTTCTGTATAATGAAATATCAGGTAATCCCTTTGTGCAGAATAGTTCTTCATGAAGTAACAGGAGAAACTGTTTCATAATAGGAACAATACTTTGTAGTTTTGAGGCTTAGTTTGTTGCATGTTTTTACATGTCATGGTTTAACCCCAGCCGGCAACCAAGCACCATGCAGCCAGTTGCTCACTCACCCTCACCCAGAGGGATGGGAAAGAGGATCGGAAAGGAATGTAAAACTCAAGGGTTGAGATAAGAACAATTTAATAGGTAAAGCAAAACCACACACACAAGCAAAGCAAAGCAAGGAATTCATTCACCACTTCCCATCGGCAGGTGGGTGCTCAGCCATCCCCGGGAAAGCCGGGCTCCATCACACGTAACGTTTTTTTGGGAAGAGAAACACCATAATGCCAAATGTCCCCTCCTTCTTTCTTCTTTCCCCAGTTTATATACTCAGCATGACGTCCCATGGTGTGGAATATCCCTTTGGCTAGCTTGGGTCCTGTCCTGGCCATGTCCTCTCCCAATTTCCAGTGCCCCTTCAGCCCTCTGGCTGGCAGGGCCCAAGGAACTGCATTTAGTATAAACATCACTCAGCAACAACAAAACCCACCAGTGTCCTATCAACATTGTTATCACATCATAGCCATAACACAGCACTGTACTAACTACTAAGAAGAAAATTGACTCTATCCCAGCTGAAACCATGACAATGTACTTCAGGAAGATTTTCTTATGTTGGATATATACCTTTTTTCTTCAAATCTCAAAGTATTTAGGCTTAAATACCATGATAAAACTGATTTGGCTAACGTATTCAAAAGAATTTTCTGTGAGGGACTATGCCTTGGAGAAAGCTAACAGAAGCTTCCTACCAAAATGAATTATATATATATTCTATTTATAAATTCTCATTACTAATAAATTCATCTTAAGCTAAGACAAAACCATAGAGGCAAATGAACATATCTTTTGCCTTGTTTTTTTCCTTTTTTTCAATTTCAGGCTCAGGATGATATGGTAGAACTGTAAAACAGCAAGATTAGAATATTCTCACAGTATCATTTGCATTTCCATTACTTCTGCACAAACAATACGTTTCTCTTTATTTTTAAGGTATCAGTTCATATCAGCTCTGCTGGTATGTAAGGACATGCTGTAGTAACTTCCTCTGTCTACACTTCTTTTTTAAATGTATGAAGATCTAGGACTGCAGTAATCTGGGAATATTTGTTTAAAATTATATCATTGGTAGAAGTTGGGCAAAGCAGATATTCTTTAGGGAGGTTGTTTCATGTTTGTACTGTTGCCTTTTAAAAGTTTAAAAGAGAGACCAGGAGGAGCTCCAAGGTCTACAGACTCCCCTAACTGGAGGCTGCTTTTGGGATGCCTTTGGGTTACAGCGGTATTTCCATCCAATATCTTGGCTTTATCTGTCTACTGTCAATATCAGCCACTGCTGACCCATAACTGACCCAAAGTAATTGGCAGAACTGTGATACTTTCCCACTCCCAATGGTTGCTTCACTACTCTGCTGGGAACTGCATGTCCTTGTAAGTTTGGTTGCAAATATTATTTGAGTCCAAAGTGGATAGCACTCATTCATTTGCAGCACTGAAAGCTACAGTGATGTGCATCATCTACAGTAACTTGTAGAAAACACCTATAGAACCTAAGGAGTTCAAAGGTTGTATTTGGTACTGGGATATGATTCTTTGTCAAAATCTGCCAGATGTTTTTTAATTCTTTTGGAAAGAATCATAGAACCATGAAATCATAGAATGGTTTGAGTTGGAAAGGACCTTCAAAGGTCA
The DNA here is from genome assembly GCF_015220075.1 of Falco rusticolus. Lineage (NCBI taxonomy): Eukaryota > Metazoa > Chordata > Aves > Falconiformes > Falconidae > Falco > Falco rusticolus. The sequence continues at coordinate 52,457,237 of NC_051210.1, forward strand.
TCAAGTCCAACTTCCTTGCCATGGGCAGCAACATTTTTTACTAGATTGGATTGTTCAAAGGCCCATCCACTTGATCTTGAACACTTCCAGGGATGGGGCACCCACAGCTTCTCTGGACAACCTATTCCAGTGGCTCACCATCATCATCATAACATATGTCTTCCTTATGCCCAGTTCCATTCACTATTTAATCTTCTAAGTTATTTAGAGAAATTTTTGTCAAACCTTTCTAATTTCTACCAGGTTTCCTTTTTCTCATTCCTCCAAATTACATTCTTTCCTAGTTTTCCATAGGCATCAATCTTGAATTTATATTCTCCCATACATCCGAAAATATGCTTTCTTTCTAGAGAAAAGATGATTAAAAGATATGAAACAGCTTGGTTTGTTTTTTGTTTTTGTTTTTGGTTTGGTTTTTTTTTCTTTGATTGCCACACTGTAGCCCCATTTATATTTATCTTTTTCTAGACACTTTAAATACAGAATCTACCTTTAATATTTTAAAGACTATACACTAACATCACTGTATTTTATATTTCTCTTTTTCCTCTGGTTGCTTTAATGGGGCAAAGAGAATTCTGTAATAATGAGAGATTTTCACCCTTTGAAATACAAACACCACCTTTTCAGATACAGTTGGACACACTTCTTCATCCACATTTAAAAAGAATAATCGTAATTGTATACATCCAGTTGAATTAAATTTTCTGTTAAATTTATAGAAATCATGGGAGGAAACATTCCTGTTTTAAGTAATTTCTTCTTTTTTCTTCATGGTTTGCTAAGTAAAACTCAGAAAAGCACAATATGTGCTTCTGTTTTTGTGGGGTTATATTGCAGTTTTGTCATGGGCATGGAAACGGTAGGATTAGAGTGCACAAATAGTACTGTATGCAGAGCACATATTTAAGCACATAATTCTTAATGTGCATAAAGGACCCTAAACTGCCCATGGAAAAGATTTATGGCAGATCTTAGCTATCCTTAGTGACTTGTGTCATCTGGAAAGGACATGTAGCCTGAAAAAAACTAAAAAAACCCTGAAAGTCAGCCATGACAAGGTAGTAACATATTGTACCACCGTTTTCCTCCTTTCTGACACCTGAAGACAAGACTTTAAAGCAAAGGAAACATACATTAGCATGATGCACCCCCAGACAAGAAGCTGTTAATGGAACGACAATAGACCTTTCAGCCTGAATCTTCATTCTCCATCCACCAAAATCATGAAACTGATTCTATATGAGAGGGCGAGCCTGCCACAAAGGATTCTTCTTGATGAGTTCCTTTATTTCTAGCAGGATGACTGTTGGTCCAGGTTTGCCTCCTTTTATTAGATTTAATTAGACATAAGGCTTATTTTCCTAGCTATTTCTTAAACAATTAGTGTTGCAAAAACTAACAAAATGTAATGAAATATAAACAAAATCATGGATTGTGACAACTGTATTTCTCTTGAGCAGATCATTGACAGACCACTGTCCTCCACATTCTAACCTAAAGCATATGTTTTTCTTCTTTCTGTTATAGCAGCTTTCTTTTCTTCTCCTTTGGGGCAGGAGACCCAGCATTTGCTAATCCTCCCAAAACAAAAACAAAGCCCAAGAACTGTTTTTTGTAAAAATTCTTTGCATAAAAATTAATCAAGCCACGATGATTTTATGTCATCATGGGATGGCGTAACTACTTGTTCATAGAGGAAATAGAACAGACACTGATAATGAATAACTTTTGAGTTGTGTGCTTGCTTCAGTGGCTCATTCTGTTACTATCAATTATTATTTCTCCCTGGCAGTTGTCTTTCATCATGAAAGGATTGACACATTGGTGCTGTAGTGATGGGCCTCAAGAAGCACCTTGCTAGGCAGGGTAGAAACTACTGCATTTCAGACTAGCAAGCCAATTTGAACAGAAAACAAATGCCCGAATTACAGTATATGGATGCAGGAGTGACACTTCAGCTTTATAGGGTAATAGTAGTTGCTGTATTAAGTGGGGATTTGAGAGGCACTTCACTGGTGAGGCAACACAAAAATCTGTGTCTTACTAAGTACAGCTCTTGAGCATTAGTATCTGATTCTGTCATAACCAAAGTGCCACAAGGCTGCGTTTACTGGTCAGTAAAGAATAATAGCACAGGATTTGCCATGGTGCCTTGTGCACAAAGCTTGGGTACAACTAACCATACTTAAGGTGAAAGACAACAATTCCTTCAGCTCAAAAACAGCTGGCACATGACATTCTCCTTGTTACAGACTGTGAGGACTCTGCTGAGATGTGTGAACCATCACAGAATATTTGTCATGCCTACATCAGAATATACATATTTCTTCATGAAGACACGTGGTCATTTTTTACTACCCACTTTCCAAGGAACAATGTTAATCCTTTTTCACTCCTTTACCTTTCCTCAGTTCTTTAAGCATATACAGCAGAACTTGTAGTAAATACAGCAGCGTGTTTCTTTCACTCTCTCCTGATTATGTGTCTAAAATGTCTCTCTCTTTCATAAAAATACTGGTATCACTGACATAACAAACTAGACAGAAATGTTGTAGGAAATGGCTAAAAATGAACCAAACAGCAGCGTTTAACCATCAAGGGGAATCAATATTTAAGCAGTTTTTGGCTATATCTGTAGCTCTGAAACACTGTTTGATACAGTAAATGTCAGATAATTTTTACACATTTAAATTTTAATATTTGGGTACAAGTTCTGTGAAGGAGAGAAGGAAGATGATCTAACAGATTCTTCTAATTCCATTTTCTGACTTTTTTTGTGCTTTGGTGTTTTTTTGCTTTCAAGTTTTAGGAATAGCTGTCAAGAACTGAAGTGACTAGAAAGAATACCATGCACCATGCAGAGAAAAAGAAGGTGCTGAGCCACAATGACTAGAAAACATTTGAGATAAACAGATTTCTGCCTCTTTTCTAAACAGAGAAGGTTTACAAAATTTTGTATATTTCTAACTAAATTGTAGGATAATACCAAAATTGCCATGAATTAGCAGGCTGGTGCTTCCCTTACATAGCCTTCTCAGTAATTCCAAGCCATTCAGTAATCTTTTTTTCTAGATATGCAATCTTGAACAGTAAACATGTCTCAGGTAGATTTCTATTTCCCTGTATTCATGTTTGTCCTGGTTTCAGTTACAATAGAGTTACTTTTCTTCTTAATAGCTGGTACTAAGATAAATTAATTAAAAAGATAATTATATGCTTCTGATTTTCATCTATTTCAAGTCCTGTGCATGATTGCTCTGCTGACCTGTGGTGCCCCACAAGTACCACAATACACCTGGCCAGTTCAACAGGACTTCATTAAAGAGAAAATTCACAATGTAGTTAGCCAGCATTATTTTCATGTCAGTGTTCTTTCATCTTCCCTCCCTCCTTATGTTTTTGAGTGGCTTTTCTCTTGCCTTCTGTGTAGTGCTGTTGAACATTAGTGATACTTTTTGTAGGCATTGTTTCATGAACAATTTATTCTTAGCAGACATTTTTTCAGATGAATTCTGTATTTTCTCATAGACAGTATCTGGCAGATACATAGTGGTGATAATTGTTAAGCTAAACTCTGGTTAGACCCAGAGTTTTAATCCTTTAATCTGCTCCTTTGACCTCTAATCAAGACATATTTTCTTGCCAAACAAGACTGTGTTTGTAGCTTCTTTACAGAACAACTTGGAAAAAATGGCATTAGGAAGAAGGACTTAAAAAACAGAGCCATTTCATAGAACAAATAAATGGCTTGTCAGGAAGCCATCACTCACCCTTAATTAAGTTACGTTATCTGAACAGCTCACTGTTCTAGTCAGAGTTGGTAGGAATCCTGTGCGGCTCGGGCTAATCTTGGTACGCTAACAGGTGACAGAAACCCACTGTATTTTATTTAATATAAAGGAAAAAAAAAACCTGTTATGATCTAATTATTATTTTATAAAGTAGGAAGCAAAGATCTTAAGAGACACTTATAATAAATGTTTAAGCCAAAATTTAACTTGATCTTCAAGGTTTTTAAAATGGCAAGGTATGTCAAGGTTGCAGCATCCCAGTCCTATTGGCTTTGCAATATTCATTTATATAGTAAGAATCATTTATTTTCTTGCAGTTTAATCTCATTCATCTCTTCTTGCCCATGATTTTCTTAATTCTGTGTTTACACATGACCTAGTTCTCCTTGCATTTGCACTTACTTCAAGCATTTATAACAAAATCAGATGAACACAAACCAGATAAAATATTTAAAGATTCCTATGGTACTGTTCTGTCCCATTCCATGGGTAAAAATGACTGAAGAATATTCTAAGCAATCAGTGAATCCATTTTATTTGATCATTGATACTTCATTTGGTAAGCACTGTTATTACCAGATTTATGTGCAATATTGCAGATTTAATGGCTTTTATTCAATGGCTTTTATTTGATGGCTTTAAAAGTATGTCTTAAAATACTGAACTTATTTCATAAATAGAAACTGAGTAGGCACTACACAACTCTTTTAAAGAAAACTGTATTGTTTTATTTTTCTAACCATTCATGCTTTTGCAGTATTTTACCTAAGGCTACAGTTCATTTAGTATCTTTCTTAATCTTTATTCTTCTCAGTTAGGTGAATGCTAGTCTATGTTTAAGATTGCTCCAATGTTCCAACTGCAGAAGAGCAGATGGGTAGGTCTGGGGCAGATAAGTTTGTGCTCTGGAGTTCAGACCACTCTGATTGCTATGGAATACTGCCAAAACTGGCTGGAATCTGATACTAATTCCTGTAGGAAAATGAAAGCCCCACCACTGGACTTTGCAGAGTTGGAGCAACAGTAAGACAAAAGAGATATGCATAATGAAGGTAAATACGCTAAAACCCTGGCAACTGCTGCTGCCATTGTGGTGATGCCATTATAACTTTGTAGCATTAGAGTGAACAAGAGATGGCAGAAGCTTAAAAAAGATTGTACCTGGAAGAGGAGGGAGAGGAAGGCAGGCCCACTGTAGTACTTAGCAACTCCTCGTGCCATTTGAACTCTAATAGGGACTTTGTGTGGCAGGAGTGGGAGCATTTTTGTGCTTCTGTTTGGTTTGTGAAAGACAAGTAAACAAAGCTAAAGCTTCTATAGATTCCTGATGTGAAGCAGGAAAACTCTCTCAAAGCTTGGCAGCATACTGCATAGATACTTTTGAACCAGTTCAGGTAGTCAGCCAACGGTTTCAGCTTTGCCCAAATATTGGCTGTTGTAACATTGCCACATGACCAGTTTCATTCCAATACATTTTGCAAAAACTACTTATATGTGGATAGCAGTTTTACACCTGGAAAAGTGTGGTCTTATTGAAAAAGAAAAAGGATGGTGAAATGCATATCATACAAGAAATGTTACCACTTGGTTATGCTTTTGATATTTATTTCTTTCAGTATAATCTAGTATTTAATTTGCTGCTTCTGAAAAACACAACAGATGCCCCAAGGAAGTCAGGTCCTATCACTTTAGTGACTGTTCTGATGAGGGACACTTCCAGCCTTCATAAAAATCTGCAGTTCAGAAAACTACTTACTATATAACATATATTATATACTATATACCATATACCACACACTATTTTTTTAAGGTTTTTTGTTATTCTACATTTTTTTAATGTCAGTCTTGCAAACTACTTCTGGGCACTACATAAGTGTAAATAAATACCTTTATCTAGTGGTACTTCACTGAATAGTTCTTACTGATTTTTATTTTTTTTCTTAAACATGTACAAGATTTCCCAGAGAATGTTTTAATTAATTTTTTTTGCTCTAATATGAACACTGCACCAAAATACCATTTTTCTTTTCTTTTATGAAATGATAACAGACAACCCATCTGAATGAGATCTTGAAATCTGATCGAATATTCCAGATGTTCTAGCATGAACACTAGTTTCTCTGTGATCCATGTCAAAATGCAGCTGCCAACACTAAGGCACCTGCCACAAGTTTACTGTCAGCAAATTATTTTTCAGTTTTATTAGGGAGTGCAGCAAATTGACAGAACAAAGTTTCAGTCTTATATTGAACCTTATGTCATGTTCCAAATTTGCAACCTGTAAGTCAACAGGTCTAAGGAAGTGTACATGGAAATAACCTTGAGTCTGAGAAGTCACATACTAAAAAGTTTTACTTCCAAATAATATTGTAGATATGTTCAGAATGTTGGTCAGTAGAAGAGCACAAGCTGCTATGAATTGTGCAGGTCACCTATAGGCTGTTGAGACTGTACATGTAGACATGTAACTGAGAAAGTGTGTGTCTTACAGCTTTCAAAATTTTTTCACTTAACCATAGTTAGTTCTGTAAGCAAGAGAAATCCATGAATCATTATCATTCAAATTAAGATGGTTATATGTATTGGATTTGGAATCAGCTGGTAGACCAGCATTCTGAAGGAGATACATTTATGTATGCCAAAATGCATTCAACAGCTAGTGTTGACTTTCTAGATACTCTTTCAGTCTGTTTCATATACACTATGGCTTCTGACACAAGGTTCTAATCTGACACCCTCTATAGAGAATTTGGTCTCTAAACATGTAACAGTTTTTTTTGTTACCAAGATTCTGAGAAGGAGCTGAGATATAGCACATTTTATATAAGATCATAAAAAAGACTTTAATTGTATTCTCCCAAATGAATGATTGGACCTTTATCTGCTGCACTACCTTGCTGGAGGCTTTATGGTTTTAAACTGCATTTGTCATTATGTAGTATTGCACAACCAGTGAACTGATGCTTTTATTTCCTAAAATAAAAAAAAAAAAACAGGGTGGGGTTTTTTTCTCCTCTCCTTTTTGGAACTTTTTAAAAAATGTTATGAAACAGTTTTTAAAACTATGCAATAAATGTTCATTTGAGGTCCTATTTTTAAAACACTATATTGTAATTGAATGCTGTCATGAGAGCTAAAAAGTCCTTAGTTCTTTTCTAGGCCTTTTTTATTTAGGTACCTATCATTTCACTCATCCTGTTTTCCCATTCCTGCTTTGTACTAACTTATCACAGAGATTTTGAATTGTGTGGGTGAAATTGTCTGTGCTTGTATGTGAACATAACTGCACACTGAAAAAGGACCAGCTGGCATAACTCCTGAAGGAATATCTGAGCACCTGATTTGCAGAGAGTTTTCTGACTTTCCCCTTGAGACATCACCTCCATGCGTTAAGTATTTGTGAATACTGAAGCTTATTCTTTAGAAGTAGTCTTAACAGTTGTAATAGAAAGAGCAGAGTAATGTGGATGCAGATGGTCTCACTTCACTCAGTTATAACTAATTACAGAAAACTCGATTAATAGCCAAAGCAAACTATGCGTTAAGCAGACTTGTGTTTTACTAAACATAGAAAAGATTGGCTTTTAGGTCATCCGGCAAATTGTCATTCAACAATTAACAGCCAAGAGCAAAAATTAAACTGCCTTGTAGGAAGCTCATCCTCCTGTGGGTCATTAGGATTTTTCACAGAAGTTTACCCCTCATTGGCTAGGGGACCTATAATGGATCATGAAATTTAGGCAGCTTCTAAGATCCAACTCACAAACTTGGCCTTTTATGGCTAAGGCCAAGAGACATAACCCTCTCTCTGTCTATTAACATCACACAGGAAAGACAAAAGATTGTGTAGAGCTAAGACTTTTATCAGCATGGCTTCTTCCTATTTACAATGCAGTGTGGTCTAGCCACCTTGGCAATTTAACTGGCTCATGGAAAAACAGTTCAAGGGCAGTTTTCCACTAACACAGGGTGGTTACAGGTGCTCTTACAGCAGTTGTGGTCCTCATCACTGTGCAACAGATTTTAAAAAATGTTGTGGATGGTATACATATAGTGATGCCATGAATGAACTAATCTTCCACTGCACTATCAGCTCTTTATACACCTGAATAAATCAGTTTTGTGTCAGAATACTCAAGGACTTTTATATTGCAAAGAGTTTCCTATTCTGAGAACACATAGAATCTCAGGGATGTGGTCTAATTTCAAATGTGATTTGTACATCCTCTCCTTCCCCCAGCATAATGCGCAGTTTAGGCTATTTCTTTATATCCCTTGTCATCCCCTATAAAATTACCACATAGACATAACTGACATCTTTAATGTTAACCCAATGGTTTTAAAACAAATTTCCTTAATTTATACTGTTATGTATGCATAAATACATATATTATTATATACTTAATATATACTTTATATATATATATACTTAAAAATAATATTTATAGTTAATAAATAAATAGTAATCGCCTCAAACCCTTCCAAGTACTGCTAGAGTAAACTTGTATTAGTCTCCTAAGAAAATAGAGAAATATTAAATCACAGCTTGGGAAGAAAGGAAAGAGAAGGTAGAATCTAGGAGCAAGAATTGTGTAAGATATAGTTTATCAATATCCAGTTTCCTCTGTGGCATAATCTTAAGCAAATAACATTATATTATGTCATGTAGATAGGACAATAGCTAAGATAAATTTCCTTCCAGAGAACAGATTAAAATTGAGTTAACAAATTTGGAACTGTTTATTGTGCTGAGCATGGAATTTGACACTTGCCTGATAAAACTTGCCTCAAGACCATAGACAGACTATGAAATATTAACCAAGAAGTATCAGTCTTTACTCAATTATATGAAACTTCTGTCTGAAAAGTTGGGGCAAAGTAATTAATTAATGAAACTTTACTGTATATTGTTGCTAAGACTGATGAATTTACATATTCAAACAGAATTTTAAGGAAAGTATAATATTGGGATTAGCATAGAATATTAGAAACAGAGTTCTAAATAATTCATGAATTACTAACTGCATAATTTTTACTTCTGTATTTTAACATTAAATGTAAGAATGTTTTCAGAGGAGCAAATATACAATGCTATATACCTGCTATTACAGCTACTCAGTTGTTTTAAGAGCTTGAGATATGTTCTGCATTAGGTTAGCTATTAAGCAGAAGTATAGATCTTTAACTAGGTGTTTGGGGTTTTTTATTAGTCTTTGGTTTGTAAATATTGTAGGAATTATTTTGTTCATTAGGAACAAATGCTACATAACAATGCATAACTATAAGCTTCAGAATATTTTTGTTTGTCTTTACATTACAGTCACCTAAAAACAAAACAAAACAAAACTTCTAGTCCTAGCTACTGTTAATTCTAAGTTTGTATTTATCCACGTAGTTTTGTTGGGGTATAGGCCATATGCTTTATTTTTCATAGGTCCGAGTCTTGATCAATGAAGTAATGGCAGGCTGACTCATGTGATTACATAGCATACAGTATTTTGATATGTAGCCAATCCACTGAAACAGCTTTCTAAAGAAAAATGTGTTAAAGGGACCCAAGGCAAAAAGGCAAAACGTTGCTCCTTTAAAAAGAAAAAAACAGTCACTCTTTGTACTTAATAGTTGTCCAAGAGACAAATTTCCAGAAAACTTGCTGTCTGCCCAAAGGGAAATCTTACTTAAAAAATTTGTAACAGCTTCATGGATATTCCTTAAAATATTCTTTAAAACATCAATGCCAGCTTTTTATTCCCTGAAATACAGTACGCTCTTTTTTTGCAAACAGTCTAAAACCCTAACGCTTTACGTTAGTTTGTTCAGACATCAGTGAAAGCAAAAGAAAATACTTACAAGCAGAGACTGATTACTCACCAGTATGGCCTTAAAACTCTACTGGGATGGTCTTGGTTTTGTTCAAAGCACCAGACACACTAGGATTTGTGCTAACACTTTTCCATTCTGCTGTTAATAATTGTAGATGCAAACTTTAATATAACACTGAGTAATTGATTTTTTCTTGCCAGTATAAGTATGTTAATCATTGTGTAATACTTTGGAGGAAAATTCCCATCTTGGTAGCAAACCTTCCAGCAGTTCCCTACAAAACAGCTTCCAGAAGGTGTATCCTGTGCAATTTCTATCTAACACCTGACATTAGTAGTGTGAAAAACACTGTTTGCCAGCCTTTCAGCTTCTTACTGACTTGACTGCTACCCAAAGGCAAATGTTACAGAAAACTTTTTTTCTAGCTACAAGAAAATTATAACTGAAAACAAGAGTGCCAGGCTTGAACACAGCTTCAGCAGATTAGTAGTTAAATTAGAAGGGGCTTTTTGTTTAAGTCCTAGTGTTGCTGTGTCACTGTGCCCTGTCACTTTGAAAAGCGATCTTGCTTTGTTATTAGCGCTGAGTGCAGGCAGCCTTCTGATGTGGAGGCAGACTGGGATAGGCTGCCTGGGTGATGAAGGCACCAGACAATGTTACATCCTCCAGTGCAGGGAGATATGGAGGGGTCATGCTGACACACTGCATTGATGAGACAAACAAGCGGATCATCTCCCAGAGACTGGTTTCCCGAAATTTAACAAAAAAACCCCAATGAACTGTCAGCAAAAACATTCATCCTAGTTCAGCTCGAGGAGTATAAAGTGATTCAGAGACTACAGTAGCATTTCTCATTAATAACTTATTCCTTGTATGTTTGCTTATCATCCCTTCTGGCATGGAAAAGCTTTGTGGGATTAGTCATTGAGAGTTCTGTATGTGCAAGATTTGAGGAATTGAGACTTTATATGAATGTTATACTCAGCTTCCATGATTAAGATTAGTAAAATTCTTTAAATATTTGCAGTCGCCTTTTATATAATTCCAACCTGTACTGCTCTGATAGATAATGGATTTGATTACTTTTTTCCTTCTGTTGTCCCCTACCATGAGTGTCTTCTTGGGCCTGCCATGGCAATCTTAAGTAGCATCCATTTGATGGTTTTTTTTTCTGTTTAATTTTCTCAGACACCTATCTTAATTCTTGCAACAAAAAACTTCCATGTATTCTTTACTTGGCATGATACAGGGAAGACACTTAGCCTGTTCTTTTCTACCTTCCTTCTCAGCCAAAACTGAGGCATACTGAAGGTATACATTTTATAGCTGCACAGCAATCTTATTGTAGGCTTGGTTTTTGCCTAGCTACCCCTTTTTGCATAAAATAAAGCTTTCATTCTATTCTCATGGGCTTCAAATATATGCATATGTGGAATAAAGGAGATAGAGAGAGCCTGACTTTTTTAGTTATTATTTTTCTCTTTTGTATTTGTAGACATTTTTAATATCAAGCAAAAACATAAATTAAAATAAGGTTTAAGTGATCAAAATTCTTATTTTAAACTATTCAATTTGTCTTGTAATCTTTGCTGATGCAATGTAGTGTTAATTGAAAAGCCAGCTAATCCAGCAAATCTGTGATAAAACGTGTGAAATATGAATGAATTTATCCTAGACATCTTACATACAATTGTTAATAATATGTAACAACTACAAGTTTTACACCAACAATTACTTGATTCATCTGTGATACTTCACACAGTATTGCATTCCCTGATGAAATATTTTCTGTTGGGTAGTCTGCCATGTAAAAGTAACAGTAGGCAGGAAGTATAACCTGGTACGGACTAACAGTCTTTCAAGAACAAAGACATCCAGGAGTTACCCTAGTACTCAGAGAGCTCACCTTGGAGTTTACATTGCAGTGAAGTGATTGTTGTTGAAGTTAATAAAATTACAGGGTTATAGTATTTTATACAGCATAAATTTTGTTTCTGTGTAAAGCTAATACATGCAAGTTTTTATTACTGTAAATATATTTTTCCTTTTACTTGGATGATGTTATGTTATCAAGAAGCACATTCTGTTACAAAATTTTACTTTCCTAGCTAATGAATAAACAGTTCTATTAGTCTTTAAAGACACATGCATTGCTTTTGGCTTACTGAGTGGCTTTGGTTTCTTATGTCTTGGAAAACTGTTTTAGCAAAGATATCAAACAGAATCAAGTGGCTGTACTGAATTTGTGAAGAAATTAGAAGATTATTTTTTAAAATATTCATTTACAAATGCTTTATTTCCATAGACTGCAGATGCATAAAAATAATTTTTAATTATAAAACGTAAAATTGAAACTTATGATTACAATCAGTTGCATGCATAAGAAGTGTTTCTAATTTAATTTTTAATTCTGGATAGAACAATATTTAAGGCAAAAACAATCACAAATGGAACAACAGTTTTTAAATTATCTTAATTTTTTTTAATAGCTTAACCTATTTAAAACTGAGAGACTGAAAATACTGTCATATTATGGGCATCATTTAATTTAGGGTCTTCATTAAATTGACTGATTTTAGTATATGTTTTTTTTTTAGAGACAGAAACTCTAGAAGATTCATACACATTTTCTTTCTCCTTTTCTCACTTGCTACTAAATATATTTCGTTTATCCCACCTGAACTCTCTCAAAGCACATCGGCAAAGCATACAACAGCTCCTATTGTCAATGAATGTACTAAGACAGATAATGTCAGTAACGCTGCAAAGGATTTGCAAGTGTATATGAACTAAATGAAACTGAGTCGTGCATAACAAATTGCACTGAATTAAATCTTATTTAAAATAAGTATTTTTACTATTTGAAGGTCATTGCATGCACTGCCAATCATTCAGAACACTGAAAAGTAGTTATTAGATCGAAAGGGAGGAGGTAACACTGTAATTCTACAATACACTGATAAACAGAATAGAGCACTGTCGGAAGAGTAGCAGGAAATATACATCTGCAGCTAAACAGCAGTAATCTGAATTCTTGTTTGTTTGCATTCTTTCTAATTGAAAAAAGAGACTATAAAAGAATCCAGAGACTATAACTGAAATGTGTTTTTTAGCTTGGAGCTGGTGAAAGATGGAACATACAAAGAAGAACAATAACTTGTTTTTATTGGTGATAGAGGGAGGATCTTTTTGTAATTTCCTTTACATTTCAAATGCCATTTCTCTATATTTAACATTTCTATACAATTTTGCAACATTTTAAATGTGGAATTACAGCTGAAGTAATTTCTAGCTTTGACATAAGCAACATGTAAAATATTAAATGTCTGTCTCGCAGTATTTCTGAGTTATCCACCTACTTATAGCAAATATAACCTGTAATTCAGGGTATGTTTGTTTATTTTTACATCAGTTTTCTGGGTATGCATGGTAATTATACAGTTTAATAAAAGGGAACTGAGCGTCATAGAGGAAGGCTTCAGATTTGTATTTTTCTGGTTATTTATATTTATTCTGGGATGCATGGAAACACCTAGAAGAAGAACCACAGAGTGTCTGAGGCTGGTTGGCACCTCTGAAGATCATCTAGTTCAGCCCTCTGCTCATTTGGGGTCAGCTACAGCAGGTTGCTCAGGACTGTGTTGAGGCAGGTTTGAATATTTCCAAGATTGGAGACTCCACAACATCTCTGGGTGACCTGTGCTAGTACTTGGTCACCCTCACTGCTTAGAAGTGTTTGCTGATGTTCAGAGGCATGTGATATTCTAGGGTATGACGCTACCATCACAGTAAAAAAAAAGTTTTCTCTTATATTTAACTGAATTTCCTGTCTTTCTGTCTGGGTCTGTCACCAATTGTTCTGTTACTGGGCACTACTAGAAATACCTAGGTCCATCTTTCTGATTCTCCCTTCAGGTGTTTATACATATGGATAAATTGCTCCATGGGACCTCTCTTCTCCAGCCTAAACACTCCCAGGTCCAGCCTTTCCTTATATGACCGATGTTGCGGTCCTTCCATCATCTTTGTGGACATTTACTGAACTTGTTCTGACATGTTCATATTTCTCTTTTACTGGGGAGCCCAACCCAGGACATTGCACACAGTTATTTCACCTGTACTGGACAAAAAGGAATGATCAATCACCTCCCTTATCTGCTAACAATGTTCTTCCTAATGCAGTCCAGGAAGCTTTTGGGTTCTTTGCTGGAAGGGTTCGTTGCTGGGTCATGGTCAACTTACTGTCCACCAGGACCACCAGGGCATTTCCTGTTAACTTTTTTTCCAGACAGCTGGCCTCCAGCTGCCTGCTGCTGCATGCAGTCATTTGTCCCCAAGGACAGGGTTTGGCATTTCCTTTTGTTGAACATAAAGACACTCTTGTTGTCCATTATTTCAACCTGTCCAGGTCCCTCTAAATGACAGCACAACTATGTGGTGTATCATTTTATTGTTCCATTTTAATATCCTCTGCAAACTTGCTGAAAGTGCACTCTATCCATTGTCCAGGCTTTAATGAACATGTGCAACAGTGTTGGACCCAGATAGAAAGCATTGACTTCTGGGATACAGCAGGAGTAAGTGACCTGCAGCTGGGTTTTGTGCAGCTGGTGACAGTCCTTCTAGCCTGGTAGTTCAACCAGTTTTCAAGCTACCTCATTGTCCATTTATCTAGTTCATACTGCAACTGTTTGCCTATGAGGATGTTAGGAGAGACAACGATGAAAGTTTTGGTAAATTCAGATTAAGCAATGTTCACTGCTCTCCACTTGTTCAGCATTCCAGTCACCTCATCATAGAAAGGTATGAATGTGGTTAATCATGGTTTCCCCTCCATATATCCATGCTGAGTACTCTTAAATGCCTTTGTGTCCCTTGCCTTTGGAAGTGATTTCCAGGATTGACTCTATCATCTTCCCAGGGATCAAGGAAAAGCTGACTGACCTGTAGTTCCCCCAGATCGTCCTCTTTGTTCCTGAACAAAGGAGTGATATTTACATTCTTTCAGTCTTCAGAGACCTCCCCCAAGTCAACACAGACTGTCAAGATAAGTTCAGAGTGGTCTGGCAATGACATGAAACAGCTCCTCAGCACTGGTGGATACAACCCATCGGGTCCCATACATGTCCAGTTTGTTTAAGTGATTCCTAACCCTGTCCTCAAGTGTAGGTCTTTCTTCCTCCCTTCCTCCAGACTTTTCTGCTGGCCTCAGGCACCTGGGTCTTACCCTTAGAGGTCAAGACAAAGAAGGCATTGAGTGTTTCAGTCATTTCAGTGTCCTTTGTCATCAGGTCCCCTCTGTTGCTCATCAGTGGGCCCACATTTTGCTGTTTTCCTTCTGACGTACCCATAGAAACCATTTTTCCCTTCATGTGCCTTACCATATGCCACTCCATATGGGCTTTGGCTTTACTAAGTCCATACCAGCATACTTGGACAGCGTCTCTGTGTTCTCACTGCTTCTACTGGTATGTTGCATTTTCTAGTCAGGGTTTTTTTCAGGAGCTCCATGTGCAGATCTATGTAAGATTGGGCATTTCAAAGAGTGATACGTATTTTGTGGGAAGGAAGGAAGAAAGGCCCTGGAAGATAACACAGGGCATACAAAATGTGTCAAAATCCAGTAAAGAAAGAATCCACCAAAGGAATAGCTGTGTCCTGTGAGAGGAACAGTGAGTGAACAGTCATGCTGTTGACCTGATGATACATAGGGTTTACTGCAGACACAAAATGGATTTTTTGGGGTTTTTTTTGTTCAGTCTAGGAAGGCACTGTAAACCAATCGCCTAGAAAGAGAGACTGAAAGAAAAGTCTGATTCAGGAAAGACCAGATAGGTAGGGTATATTTGTTTACAAATCTTTTAATTATTCTGCCTGTCACTGAGAAACAATAATTTAAATCTGATTTTTTTTTTTTTTTTTAGAATTCTTGATTTGGTTTATGAATTTTCATCCCCAGTGAATGATAGCTTTAGAAATGGAACACTTATTTATCTGGCTCGCATATGAAAATACAGAGATTTCTCCTTTAAATATCTGCCCAGTTTTGAATCACAGAATTTTCTCCAATTGTATCAGTTTTATTACATCCTGACACTATTAGGTTTACCAAACCTCAGCAGAAGGGTAAATTTTCAAATGCGCCAATCTGCCTGTAAACACATTAAATTAATTATTGTATTTAATTCATACAAAAATAACAAGTCTAGGAAGGCATCTTTTCTAGCTGGCTCACTGAGCACTTGTGACAAGAAATTATCTCCTACAGGTTCAGGAGCATCCCATGCCTGTCAACATTTAAAAGACATTTGGACAGTGCCCTTAATAATCAGCTTTAAATTTTGATCAGCCTTGAACTGGCCAGGCAGTTGTACTAAATGATTTTGTAGGTCCTTTTCAACTGAAATAGTTCTCTTCTTTTCTGTTCTCTATTCTATTCTATTCTATTCTATTCTATTCTATTCTATTCTATTCTATTCTATTCTATTCTATTCTATTCTATTCTATTCTATTCTATTCTATTCTATTCTATTCTATTCTATTCTATTCTATTCTATTCTATTCTATTCTATTCTATTCTATTCTATTCTATTCTACTCCATTCCATTCCATTCCATTCCATTCCATTCCATTCCATTCCATTCCATTCTATTCATCTTATTCAAAACAAAAGATACCTGAACACCATCTGAAGAATTCGCTTCTCAGAAAAGCCTTCGTCCTCCCCAAAATTAATGGCATCACAGCCCATGTATAGAATAATCATTTTCTCAAAATGTGCTGTGTATAACATATTTTACCGTATCAGCTTTACAAATTTTGACTTATTGTGCAAACTTTACAGCAGATGGACAATAAAGAAGGCTTTATTAGCTCATGTGACACCATTTAGATGCCATCTTGCTGATGTGAGAACAATGTTGATAACACACTGATGGTTTTGGTTGTTGCTGGGTGATGTTTATACCAAGTCAAGCACCTTCCAGTTTCTTAGGCCCTGCCAGTGAGAGGGCTGGAGGGGCACAAGAGACTGGGAGGGGACACAGCCAGGACAGCTGACCTGAACCAGCCAAAGGGATATTCCATACCATGGGACATCATGCTTGGTATATACACTTGGAGGGTTGGCTGGGGCCTGGGGATCATTGCTGGGCGATGGGCTGGACTTTGGTCAGCAGGTGGTGAGCTGTTGTACTGTGTGCATCACTTGTTTTCTTTCCTCCCTTTTTCTTTGGATTTTATTCTTTCCCCCACCTTTCCTTTATACCTGTTGTTATTATTGTTGTTATTATCTTTTTATTCTGTTTAATTTATTAAATTGTTCTTTTCTCGACCCTCAAGTTTCACCTTCCTTTCCGATTCTCCTCCCCACCCATCCTTGTGGAGGGGAGTGAGTGAGCATCTGCGTACTGCTTGGTTGCTGTCTGGAGTTAAACCATGACAATCCTGTCCCATATAAGGGTTTTTTCTTGTGTCTGTTTAACCCTTGGCACCATGTGTTTATGCAAATAAAGTACCTTCATTTTCTCCATGGTTACCTTCTAGGTATTGGATGACTGTAGGTAGATTGCCACCCAGGCTGCCTCTTCTCCAGGTTGAAAACCGCTATGTCTTCAGATGTCATGTTCTCCAACCCCTGAAGCACCTCATTAGCTTCTGGACTCTTAGATATTTCAAAGTCTCTCTTAAACTGTAGGACCAAAACTGCACAGAATATTCTGCCTGTGGACTAGTCAATTATTAAGAGATCGAAGTGTCTGTCATATAAAAAGAGGCTGAGAGAGCCCGGACTGTTCAGTCTGGACAAAAGAAATCTTATCCATGTGAATAAATACCTGAGTGGAAGTGTGTGAATAAGATGGAGCTAGATTCTCCCCAGTGGTGCCCAATGAAAAGGACAAGATACAGTAGGCAAAACCTGAAAGATTTTAAATTCCATCAGAACATAAAAATAATATTTTCTCCTGGGAAGGCTGTCAAAAACCAGCAAAGATTTCCCAGAGAGGCCATGGTGTCTCCATCCTTAGAGGTATTAAAACCTGCTGGAACATACCGTGAGCAATTCATCTTAACTAACGCTGTTCTGAGCAGGGAGTTGCAGTAGACAACCTCCAGAGGTGCCAAACAGCCTCAGCCTCTGCAGTTCCTTGAAGTACTTAATAAAGCAACATTATCACATCCTTTAGCATGCTGTCTGTAACCTTGCTGACCCAGCCCAGGACACAGTTTCCCATCATGGCTGCAAGACTTCACTGTGGATTCATTCATTGGATTCATGTTCAGTTTGGTGTCCACCAGGACACCTAGAATTTGCATAATCATCTTGTAGTAAAAATTTTAAAGTTACATGTAACATTACTTGGCAAAAGAGCTTTAGTGAGTCAAATATTTTACTGGAGATGCCATCACTAGCACCAGAAAACACAATTCCAAGGTATAACTGAGTACTGTTAATAAGCTTCCTTTGAACCTGCATTTTCTCTGAATACATTTTTTGCTTCTCTCACATCGAAGTTGTTGTTTAACTCTTGTACCTCATCCATTCCACTTCTGAATTTTTCTGGTGCTGAATGATGTGCACAGTAAAAAAATGCTACCTTGCATCTAGGAATAAGTTTCTGGAAATTTACATTCCCTGTTCATAGTGCTAATAACCAAGTAAATAATTGAAGTAGCAAGGAATAACAGTGTCAAAGCAGTTTTACCTAGTGACTTAATATTCCTGCTCTACTCCACTGATTTTAAACTTCTCAAAGTCCAAAGGGATATGTACATTTAAAAATAATGACCATCTCCACAATAAAATTAAATTAATGGATATCTGTTATTAAAAATTTTGGAACCAAACTGTGGCTTGCATGTTCATACACAAAACAGTGTTGTTGCAGATGTTTAGCATGCATTGAAAGTTAGGCTATTTGTCTCAGAACTTAACTCTGTTTAAAAAAATGTTCTTAACTTAGGTCCTAGAATATCATTCTCATTTTATGGACATATATGCAATATTATTTGCTACAGGATCCTAAGGCATAATGAATTACAATTTATATTATCACAGACTGAATAAACAACTGAGTAAAGTCTGTCAAATTGTACTGTTGTGTTCAATACAAATGCACATCTGACCCCCTCTGCAAGAAATGAATTTTAATTTCATGCTGTAATATTTCACAATACAGAGAACTGACCATTAGACTTCCATTTTTAAAAGAAGCAATATAATGAGAATACAATCAGTTTTATAGCAGTTTATCATTTTATATGCCCTAGACTGTGTCAACAACCTTAAAACTCACATTTCTAAGGGCAACATAGCAGTTCTGCTAATTACTTGGTAAGATACCCTAAAAAAGCATTACACTACTAAAGATAAATTTATATTGAATCATTTCTGCATCATTATATTGTCTTACATGTTTTTCAGAACTCCAGGTTTTGATTCAAAGTTCACTATGCTTTGAAACAAATTGTTCTCAAAATCCACTCATTTGAATTTTTAAGGCAGGTAGACCTAAAATTTGCACTTTGTGCCCTTCAATGAACATTTAATATAGTTAAAGCAGTGCCTCGAACAATTAAATTCCTTGATAAATAATATTATGCATTGATCATTTTTATATTTAACAAAATAATTGTCTATAGGACTAATTGTACTTTTCTTTTTAATGTAAGTTGTTAGGGATGTAATCTGAGTATAGGGTAGGCACTAATTCATCATTACATATTTATTTTGATTTCTGCTTTAGTGTGACCGGGGTTTTTTTGGTTTCCTCCAATTAATTTACATTTGAAAGCATACATTCCTTAAATTTCACTTCAAAACTCTCATGAAATTTCCCATTTAGTCCTACAGCACCCATGTAACAAAGAATTCTATGTTGAGTTCATGATTACGATCATTAAGGAAGTAAAACAACCAGCAAGACCTGTATTTTCAGTGCTGAAAGCACAGCATAAGATTATCTATCTATATATTCTTTAGCCAGAAACCAATACTGATTTAATGAACAGACTACCTATAAGTAAGTGTATTAGAAACTGTGTCTAGTACAGTAAACTCGGAACACCCTTTGCGTGTGTAAGCAGCTTTCTTAGAGGAGTAAAGTGTTCTTGCCATAAAAAAGTTTGGTATTACTCTTAGTACATTGTTAAAAGTGAAACAGAAATAAAGGGCTATTCCGTGTTAGTTTTTTCTTGGTTTTCCTTTCTTTAGTGTTTGGGGTTTTGTTGGTTTTTTGGGGGTTGCTTGTTTGGGTTTTGGGGTGGTGGGTTTTTCTTGTTTGTTTGTGGGTTTTTTAATTATTATTTTTTATTGATTTATTTATTTATTTAAATACTTAGGATTCCTTAAGTAGACAGCCCATAAATAGTTATAAACTTAATCATTCCTTGTAATTACACAGGGTGTTCACACTCATTTCAGCAACAGGATAGTGAAAACATGAAGAAAGTAACTATGTCTATAGTAACATTACAATAATGATTATTTTTTATTAAAAGGCAACATAAAAACACACTATATGTCTGCTGTGTTCTTCATTGTTCTGCAATTTTTCCAACAAAAATAAAACCAAAGCAATATTCTTTATTCAAGACCCCAACCAACCACATCTTAGAAGTTCTCTGGTAGTAAAGATTTAAAAAATGGTTACAGCCAAATGAAATACCAGAATTATTGCAAAAATCTCCAGATGATAAAGTTAGTCTTCTCTAAGTTAATCACACCTTGCTGCCAAGGGATGAACATCAGTCTTATCCATTCATAAGTTTCCTAAATAAAAATATTCATATTGTCCCCAATCATAAATCCAGTTGTTTAACAATGAAATATTTTTAAAACTCTTTCAAAAGAATTAAGCATGCAGATGCATTCTCTTCTTTCTATAACAGCTGAAATTGAGAGAGAGATTTATACACATTGGTCCCCACCTAGTACAAAAGCTTATACAAAAACTACTGGGAAGGTATCAGAGGATCCTGAAAGTAAAAATGCCATTCTGGAAATCAACAAATTACCTTAATCACTTTGAAGACTCAAACACTTTTGTGCCATATTAGTGCTACTGATTTCAGGATCCTTCAGTGATTTTAGAAAAATAAATATATAATATTTGGCAGTCAGAGTTGATCTGACAGAGAGAGACATAGACATGATTGAAACTTTTTAATTAGTAATGATGACTCATTTTCAGTTAGGCTTTTGTTTTGCTTATTCTCCTGTAAAGCAAAACTGAATCTATGGCCTCCTGTTTCTTTAATATACTTTTCTTTTGAACAGAAGATTCTGAGCTTGACAGACATTGCCCAGCAACTTAGTAAGCTGTGTTTATAGTAGTACTTAAACATAGTAAGCTTGGTTATTTCCCTATTTTTGGAGTAAATATTCAGGGTTCAGTCTTTTTTATTATTGCTATTTTCTACAGTATTTTCTGATATCTCTGGCTTAGTTTTATTTCTTAATTTTATCCCATACCCGTAACAGATGGTTTGCATTAGTTTTTGTCTTCCTGTGATTAGTGGTTAGTTTGTTTGCCTGTTTTCATGTAGTATTTCACGACTTAAGCAAAACCAGTCACATTAGAAATGCTCCAGCATCATATCCTTCAACACACATATGTGTATTTCAAGGTGTGTGATTTGGGGGTGTGAGAGCAAGAGACAATTCCCTTTTGGATCTAAATGCAAGTTGTATGTGCAGTTGTTCCAGAACTGTTCTTCAGTAGGTAATGGCTTATTCATTACAGTTTGAATGGCATGCTCTTATCTAATGAAGGATGTGATTTTGGTTTTCTGTAGACATGGCCTGATTGGAAGCTGCAACACAGTGTCATTTTTTTTTTTTTTCACTCTCTGACAGAGCCTTTTTACATATGAAATGTGACCGTTTAGGAGATATTACCAAAAAACATTAAGATTTGGTGAGCAGCTTACACTTACAAGCCCTCCCAGACCTGAAATACATTGTTTCTTATGGAAGAAGTATTGATGAAATTCACATAACGCACTCAAATGCATTGAACACCCATGTGGTGGCTTGACCGTAGCCATCTGCCAGACCCCCACCCAGCTGCTCTCTCCTCCATCTCAACAGGGCAGGGGGAGAAATTAGGATGGAAAACTCATGGGTTGGGACACAGACAGGGGGGTCGCTTACCAAGGGCAGCACAGACTAAACTTGGGGGAAATTAATTTGAATTATAGTAAATTAAAAATTAAAAAAAAAAAAAAAAAAAAAAAAGTGGGATGGTGAGATACAAAGACAAAGCTAAAAGCACCTTCCCCCTCACTACCTCATTCTTCCCAGGCTCAACGTAATTCCTGACTCCTCTACCTACTTCTTGCTGAGTGGCACAGGGGGATGGAGAATGGATGTTACAGTCCACTCGTAACAGTTCCTCTCTGTCATTTCTTCCTCCTCACACCTTTCCCTTGCTCCAGGATTGATCCTTCACACACCAGAAAACCTGCTCCTTTGTGGGCTTCTCTCTTCCAGCTACAGGAGAATTTCTGCTTCCCTGCAGCCTCTCACTGCCAGCACCTGGGCACCTGCACCCAACAAAAGAAGCTAAGGTTTTGTGATTACTGCCATACAGTGTGGGAAAATTGATGTAAAGATTTGGTTCCTTAGTGATTTGACTTTTCATTACTAATGAGCATCAGCAGTAGAAGGATATTTATAACATTACTGTAGTGCCAAAATAGAAGGGCATACACTGTGCTCAGCAGCCTGGTAAATCAGGGTTATACTGACCCACCTGTCTGAAAAAAACTCTCTTTGCACTAATAATGGCCCATATATATTCTAAGAACTATTTAGGGCACATGTATGACACAATAGCATAAAGACATTATACAGGGTTCCTAAAAAGTTCCCTTGGTAGGACAGATTTTCCTGATTGAAGAAAAAGGACCTTAGCATAGTATCTCATATTTATCTCATAACTATATATTACCTCATGAAAATTTTGAATCCTGATGGCTACCTATTATGTATTTTCCTCTTATTCTGCTTCCTTAATGTGTGATCTCTCAATTCCATACCAAAAAAATCTCTCTTCTGAATCTCCTGCTAATGCTGCCTCTCTGAAATGTGTTTTGGGATTTCTGGAGAAAAAGTCTCTTTCTTTATACACCATTGGAAGGTCTTACTTTATGACTGACTGGTTCCAAATAATTTTGTTATCAACTTATTTGAGGGATGATGCTTGACAGAGTTTGGAATCAAAATTCTGAACCAAGTTAGCAAAAGGTGTGATTTATTGTCATTTCCCACTCATTGAAGGTTAGCTACAGTAAAACCAAAAAAAAAGCAAGCTAAAAGACCCAATAAGGTTGTGTTATATACTTGTGCATATCATGTATGTATATGTTTGGTGAATAATATATATGTATAATATAACTTTGTGTAGTACATTTATGCATATCAACTTACTTCATTATTAAAAAAAATAAATTAATTTGCCAAATTAAGGAATTTAAAGTTAACCAGAAAAGTCTGAACACATTTTACATTTTGTTCCATTTCTCTGTCTCCTTCTCTCTTCTTTTGTTCTTTTTAACAGTGAGGTGGGTTACCTGTAGGTTTTTTTATGTATACTTACATGTGGTGGGTCAAAACAGTTTAGAAGCTTTGGAATACATTTGCTCCTCATTGGACTGAGACGGCCTTTTATTACACTTTGTGTGGGTTTCTTTTTGTTTTGTGGGGTTTTTTTAGTTGGAAAGTGGGGTGGGTTAAGGGGGTTTGTTTTGGTTTTGTTTCTTTTTTAAAAAATGTAACTGCCTAGTGTGTTTGTGTTTTCCTGTTATAACACATTTTAGCTGGCAGAGAATTCATATATACCTGTGAAATGGGGGTAATAGATTTTCATTTTCATTTACACATATGCTTAGATATATACACAAATTATATAGGTGCAATTTACAAATACTTATATTTTATGTTGATAGAAATCAGTGGGGGTATTAATTTCATTCATAAATGAAAAATTTTTTACTAATTTACAATAACTTTTTTCATGTGAGAAAAAAGAAAATCAAAACACATTGGTAATTTTTTTGCCCATGATGTTATATAGTCAAAGTTGTTCCTTTATATCCAGTGATATTTAGGGTCCCCACCCTCACATCAAGACTGTGGTGACATTCAGTCTGTTGAAAGTATTTCTTTCTCTTCATTACCTCTGTCTCACACTTCTTGACTCAGTGTCACAGCTTGTCTCTTTCATAAATCTGAAATATGGTGTTGGATCTACAAACATGTTGCAAGCTTCTGTGAGCATTAAAGATTCTAGCAGATGCCATGTTAGTGATGATACCATATGGATTGATTCTAGCATACATGCTATAGTTTTCATAATATTGAACTATGTATGTATACATTTACATTAGCTTAAGCTCTTTACTTAAATATGCATGAAATTCTTTGCTTATTTATTCTTGATCCATCAACATATTTTTCAGACATAATTAATTTCTCTGCTGCACATACAGTGTCTTCCCTAGAGTAATCTTCAGTCTCAGTAAACACAAAAACAGTAGGAAGCAAATTGTACCCTAGGATGCTCAGCCATGGTTTCCACTGTCTAACATCCCTGAGTGATAAGTCATCAAGGGAAGAATTTCACCCCAATGGTTTATGTCACAAGCCGCTATCTTTTCAAGCAAAAATCATTGGAGGAATCTAACTTTTTTTCTCTTTGAATCAGAATTCCTTGAGCTGCTTTAAGAATTTAGGGTGCATAAAGAACAGGCCATCAACACTTGAAGAAACTTCTAGAGAACAGAACTACTTTGCTGAAATGAAGGTTTACTATTTCCATGAGCACTACAATTTTGGGAAAGAACTGGGAAAAGACCTATCTGTTAGTAACATCATGTTGGTATTAATATATGTGCAATTTTGAATAAACCATAAACTTAAAATACCCTTCCTGTATTGCTGTTACACAAGAAATGGAAACTAAGGAAACCTACGTTTGGGCTGGGTTGGGAAGGAAATAGATGTCTGCTCACTTTCACTGTTGTTCATAAAGAATGACTACTGACAAAGGTTCATTTCCATCATTGCCTTTCCTGTTACCCTCAGTTTTTATCCTAGTGAAGGACAGAGTAAGGAAGGAATTCAAGAAAAAGCAGTCATGAACCTTAAGAAAAAAACAGTGAATTAAATAACACTAGCGACAACCTTGTCATTTCTGAGGTACAGGAAACTAGAGATGTGAATTATAATTTGGCAGAACAGAGGAAAATGAGGGCTAATACACAAGAAACATAGCACTGTCTACAGCAGGAAAGAGAAGGCCAAAGAGAGAAGAAATTGAGCAGCAAGACGAAAGACCAATAGGAGGAAAGTGGCAATTGATTTACTCACCAAAGATAAAATCAGGGTACCAAACAGGAGGAAGACAAGAACTGCCAATCACTTATGAACAGTATTGCATCTCCTGAAATTTGAGGATCTTGCCATTTTCCTTTTTTCTCACATGATGGAGTTCTGCTACACTGTGCTACACGATACCCATTAAGAATACCACAAGATCACACTCAGTCACAGAAGGGAAAGAGAAATACCAGAAGAAGAAAGGAAGAGAAAGTTGACTTTGGGGAAGGGTAGGAGTGTGTGTTAACCTTTTCAGCTAGAAGTGTAAATCTGAGAGGAGTATGGGGAGGAGAGATAGAAAAATGAGTATCAAAACCTAAAGGGAATCAATACTGGGGACTTCGGGTGGAAAGAAGACAAAAAGAAACAGAAAGCTCAAAAATGAAAATAGAGCAAAAGAGTGTATAGGGAAGTTGTGTGCAAGAAAAAGAAGTTTAAAAAGTTGCAAGACACATACTCTAGGACACAACTACAAGGGATATGGTAGCATAGGATAAAAAAAAGACTTATGAGTCTTTAGAGTTTCTTTTCTCTTCCAGAGACTATCTGAAGCTGATGGTAGGTTTAGGTCTGCATTTGTTTAAAGCTATAAACAAAGTCAGCAAAGGAAAAGGAATTTAGTTTCACACTTTAAAAAAGAAGTGATGAGGGATAAGGAGAGGAAGATATAGTTTGGCCTTATGTTTTGGGGTCTTTTTATATGCTACAGTGAACCTCTGCTGAACATTTCTTTTTTTTAACTGTTTAAAAACCACTGAAATTTATATCTACTCAGATGTTTTCTGATTGCAATTATGTCTTTATTCTTATCTTTCACTACAAATCTTAATGGCAGTTGTGATTAGGAGTCTTTTGCTTATTGAGTACATTGATGAGTGCATAGCAAGTCATTTATGTACCTAATTTA
Source organism: Falco rusticolus (assembly GCF_015220075.1). Taxonomy (NCBI): domain Eukaryota; kingdom Metazoa; phylum Chordata; class Aves; order Falconiformes; family Falconidae; genus Falco; species Falco rusticolus. Next base: position 52,483,143 of record NC_051210.1, read on the forward strand.
GATTAATTTTATTTGTAAGGTTGAAGCAGATGTTGTGGAGTTGTGATTTCCCACCAGCTGTTCAATGAAATGTCACTTACATGAGGCTTTTTATTTCCAGAAGCTTGCATTTTCTTTGCCTGTATGTTTCTGGTCAGACTGCATGAGAAAATTACTCTCATAACTAACACAAGTACACCTTATGAGATTTATGGTTCATTCTCTCCCTGTTGGATACGTACTGTACTGTGTTACTAATTTCATTGAAAATCTTTCCGGCTCTGTCTGTATGCATGCATATTACATAGATTCAGATACTCACTCTGAGCAGTAAATCACAGTTGCCTTGGGTGCTATGTGTCCAGGTATGTGTGTGCATGTGAAAATAATGTTTATCAGCTATTAATTTATAGGACTGAGGTATAAGTATTCCTGAAATTGTGCTATAAGGCAACACTGAAGAAAAGCATCCTCTATGTAGACCTCTAAAAGTCATCTATATGGAGTTCTTCCTTCCCTTTTATATAGTCAATGTTATGTTTTCTGTCTTGCTTTCTAAAGAAGACTGAAAGAATTCTGTAACTGAGAGTCAAAACAACCCATCATGATCCATGTACAAAGTGCTTGCAAGGACTATAGACCTTTGTAGTTTGTGTCTGTATTGCCAGCTGTCTTTTGACCTGCCTCATTTACCAAATGTCTTTTTATTGCCTAGGTGAAAAATAAGAGATTTAAATAGCACAATGGACATAGTCTATGGGAAAGTCATACTTAACTCTGCAAATCCTGGTTTTATCTAGAATTCTGACACTGTGACACCATTAAGTTAGTTACATTTTCTCTTTGCTCTTTAGCCTTGCTTAAGGCTGATAAATCTGTTAAAGATGCTAACTCTACTGTTAAATTAAAATTGCCTGGAAACGGCAAAATGGCTAGATACACCACCCCCATCCACCACCCCCACACCACCCCATAATAATATTTACTAATTATTACAGATTTTGGATTTACTTCTTTGTATTTTGCAATGAAGGTTCTAAAGAATAGTTGTCTTTTCCTCTTTTTCATGGTCTAACTCATGGATGTGCCTTTTTTTTTTTTTTCTTTAATGTATGTTTGTGTATGGTATTTGTTGTGTATTCTGCTAACAGTATGTTTTAGGACATGTTTTCCTATGTGTTGCATGGGGAGGTGGGTGTATAAATGTTGGATCACATATATGGAATTTACTGTGCTAAGAAGATGGTGTATAGTTTGTTTTATAGCAGTTTTAGTTTCTTGCTGAATTTTGTATTTCACTGTATATCTTTAAAAGCCTTTATTCATTTACTCTGTTGCTGTGTTATTTTAGATGATGATAATCAGTGTCCTGTGTAGGAAAAATGTGAGCACTAATTTGAGGTCATAATGAGTCTTGCTGTAGGCAACTTGATTTCCCTAAGAGAGGCTTTTATTTCTGATGCTACTATTTCAGGTTCAGATTTTTTGTTTGGTTTGGTTTTGTTGTTGTTTGTTTTTTTTTTAATAATAATGTTGTCATTATTAAAATTAGAAAGTGGAAATTAAATACTGTAGACATCTTAAAGGGACTAATATGAATACATAGGTTTGAATGTTATGTTTAGAATTCTTATGATCATCATATTTGCTTGAAATTTGGAAAGTTTGATTTCTTACACATGGATTGAACTCACACATGGTTTGGTCTTAAAGAAAAATATCTAAATCTAGAAACATTAAAATAAGCTCATTTTATGAAAGATGCAAGTGGAACATAAGCTCTTTCATACAGGAAAAGTGGGCTTTCCTTGTTTTTAAGATGTTCACCTCTTTTTTCTTCTGTACTCCCTCAGGACCCAGTGCAGAGTGGTTTTCATCTGTGATTAGGACTTTTCTAGACCAGGAAAAAAAATATAAGCTTCATAGACCTAAAACTTTGCTGTTACTTTTTTTGAAGGGAGGACATTCTTTTTTTTCCATTTAAAATAGGGGCAACTCAAATTATTTACACTGTACAGCAATATTTTCAAACATATTACAAAATTAAAACCAAAGAAGTTTGACTGCTGAAACATTCACAGGCTCAATAAAGGAGGATGTTCACTGCCAACCTAAAAAGCCAGGTAATTAGCTGAATCTGGCAATATATGTTTAATGCCAGCATCTTACTTGCTGGAATTATCTTCATAAATGTTTTTCAGGACATGAAGAGGGAAATACTTTAATGCTCAGTTGCTTTTATACCTATAATTACACTACCACAAAGCACACATACTAATTCTAAAAGAATATTCTCTTTGTACACATGTGCGCATGTCTGTTTATATACAGATAGATATATATATGTATTCAATGACTAATTGTGCAGACTTTTTTTTTCTTACATTGCAGGTTCTGTTGGTCTGCAAGTAAGCTGGGGAATACAAGGTACTCTTTTCCTATGACAGTTGCATTGATTATAAATGTTAAATGAACCTCCATTCCTCTGGGGGCTTCTTTGTTGGTGGTGAGGAGGGAGTTGTTAGTTTTATTGCAGTGTAATGTTCAAGATTATGGAAAAACATATGGTCCTCTTAGGCTTGATTGTGACAGGTCATATTAATTTTTTAGGTTAATCTACACAATGGAAAATGACTAGCATTCAAGATTAATCATCTGTATTCTTGGTAGTCTGTGGTGCAACTTTATGTATCCTGGCCACCCTACAAGGGTAGACTTAGGAACACAGAAAATTCCAGATATCAGGAGAGGTGAACACATGCCTCTGGGGTTTTTGGTCAGTCACTATAAATTGCACTCAACTGGTAGGTGCTGGGAAAGGTGAAATGCTGAAGTTGAGAAAGATAGGTTAATCAAGGATTTGTAATTTTTTTTAAAGAAAAATGTAGTAGAAAAATAGCCATCCTCTAGCTTTGAATTTAATCAGCTGGAATTTTTTTCAAGTATAGAAGAGGAAAACTTTTGTGTGCGTATTGTGTCCTAGTTCCTTACCTCTGTCCATGTCTCTAAAGATAGTGGAAAACACAAATAACTTCAGTCAGCCACAAAATGCGCCTCTATTGTGTTGGTGTTTGTGAAAGGAGTCTGAAAGCTGATCTTTTGCTACTAATGTAGCAGAATCTTGGGAGACTCCCTTAAAAGAATTAGACAAAGCTGCACACAGCAATTGTACTGGTCTTTGTACTGCCAGATAATTCCTGGGTGAAGTGCTGTCATGTTCCCATTTATTCTAATACTGTCATTACTGTAGAATTTGGATCAGCTGTTTTAATTATGTGTGTGCAGTTTTTTTCAACAGCTTTGACAATGAGATTTACTACAGAAAGTCTACTATTCATAGCTGACAGAAACTGTCCCGTTCTATGGAACGTCTAATACCAGCATCACTAGAATTATCTTGCTAAAATGGAGAAATAGCTTTCTGAAAGCAATGAATATACAGGAAAAAGCCCAAAGTTCCTCAGTGTTGATGGAATACCTATTTTAAATGGATCACCATATGCTTTTAAATTTTTATAACAATATATTTAATTTTAAGTTTTGGTATTCTGTGTTTGCCAAGCAGGGTGATTTATCATGGCAATGTGGAAGTGTTTTGAACTTCAAGTATGGCAGAAAAATGAATTGTTAACAGGATGATTTGTTTCAACCTGTTGAAGAAATGTTTTCCCATTGGTTTTTAGCCAACAGCTATGCAAATAGGAATTAATAGTCAAAGAACCGGCATAACAATTGTTATTAATGTACAGTGTCGTCTAAGGGTTTTATTGCTGCAGTACAACTTCTGGTTTCTATGAATCAGTTTTCATTGATTAGCAATCAACAATGATTATTTGGCTCTAGTGTTTACAAACTGTAATTCATCATCCTCTTATCTTTTATTTATGAGACAATGTCATATGAAAGAAGCAAATTATGCATTGGTTTTGGTTAGAATTGCTCTGCACTCTACAGTGTATTAACTTTGCCGTGAAGTGGCAGTGTTCAATGTTCTGCTCTGACTACCACATATATCCTCCAATCTGCCTTCATCTCACACCAGAGGAGAAAGTAGACTCTTCAGCAGTGTCTCACACTCTGGCAACTGTGATTTTAACAACATTTTTAGAAAAACCCTGACCCATTAAAGTCAATGGAGATTTGCCATTTACTTCAGTGAAGGCAAGATTTTATCCTTTCTGTTTGCTGTGTTGTTACTTTGGTTGACACCTGCTAAGCAAATAGGAAGCAAAAGAGAACAGATTCCTTCTGTTCTTTCTTCTCTCATGGGAAATAATTTTCGGCACATTGAAAATATTTGAATATTCTGAAATGGAGCTATTTAAATCCTGCTGCTCCAATTTTTAAAACTGTCATTTTAAAGTAAAATGTTTAAAGAAAGGAAAAAAGTTGTACTAGCATGTTATCTCTGATGCCGTTACATCTGTTACTGAGGGACAGTTGTAACTACTAGGAAAGCCAGTCATTTTTCTTTTGAATTTCTTAAATTACTACAATGGCAACTGCGTTTAATTGTCAGGTTCATACTAGGTTAACATGAAGATGACATGCGTTTACAAGGAAAAACAATTGCAAGACAAATAAAACAATAAAGGGAATGAAGGACAGCAGAGAACAAATGTATCATTATCACATAGAAGTACTGTTCACTGATAAATGCTATATTTTACTCCTGGTTATTAGTAGCTGCAGTATATCATTTCTAAAGTAAATGGTATTATATTTATAACTGTATAATAGAATATTAGCTACTTTATTCAAACTGTCACACAGAAGACATCAATTTCATATTAGAAATTCATTGGAGGATTCTAAGAGCTCTTTTGCAATTTTCCTTTAAATTCACATGCTAAAATAGTGTTAAAAAATCATCAGTAGATTCTACTATAATTTATATATACTAAATATAATATATAATATGTATAATCAGTATAATTCTAGTCTTGTAAGACTAAAATGCATTTATTTAAACCAGGTTTAATCTTAACCTCTAAAGGTTTGCAACAAGACAAAATCTGCTGAAGGAAATACAAATTTGATGGTGTTTTCTGTATGGTAATTTAATGAAGAATTGCTAGTTAATATAGACCGAATAAGGTAGGAAAAAATCCCAAAATTAGTCCCTTCTCTTTTACAAAAAATATTTTTAAATAATTTCCTTCTATTCCTAGTAGAAAAAAAATATACTGACATGAATGCAAAAAAAGCCCTCAAAATCACACCCTACATTTTAATTATGAATATTGCAGTATTAGTATTAATTATAATATTAGTGTTTACATAGTCCTGATTAAATTAGTTGTGAAAGTCAAAAAAAATTATATGGCAAATATACCTTAAAATGAGCTATTTAGCACTGAGTTGTGAATTTTTATTTATATGTTATGGTAGAATAGCTTTTTTGATCAATCTTATCAGTAGAGTGAGACAAAAATTGTATTTTAATTTTGCCTACAGTATTTGTTTTCAAAATTTTCCTATGTATCTAATGGTAGCATGAATTTTGGAACAAAAATTAAGTAACAATACTATAACACTTTTTCACACTACTTGCATTTTGTAGAACTTGTTCTAGGACTCAAGTATACAGGGCAAAGAAGGGAGATGTGAGGTTTCTGATTAAAAGCATTATGCATACATATGTATGATTCATTATATAAATAATGTGAAACTGAGCATGCATTGCTTTTGCAGTTCTAATATTTTTTGCTTCTATTCTCACAATACAGATTTTATTTACTGTTTTGAATACTTCTACCTGAATCGTACATTCTTTGCGCCAAAGAGACCTCAAACACTGCACATTGTTAGACCTAAACTGGGACACGCAATACAAAGGATTCAATCAAGATTTTCTGGAATTTAAAGCACAAAGATTCTGGGAGGGAGAAAGCTTTCTAGATTAGGACTGTTGTGATTTTCAGTTTAATGATCCATCCCTAAATGATCTGAGCTTTATGATACAGGATCTTTCATGGTCCTTTTGAATGCTGTCCTGCATCTTTGCCATCTCATCTTCACCCAGGAGGCACTGCTTTTTTGAGAGAACACTGCAAAACTTCCACCTACATTAATTATATCAACTGCACTTTGCATAAAATGCAAATGCCACAGGGCATCAGGGAGCAGGTGAGTGACCTCTAGTTTTCTATATAAATAGATTTTCAGGAGTTGTGCCCTGACAATGGAGACAGTGGCTTGCCAGTTAGCAGGCATTGTAAGTAACTCTACCTTGTATTTGTAATGTCACAAGGGCACAATGCTTGTCATATGAAATTGTTAGTGACAGTTGATGAGAAACCTGAAGTGGTAAAATGATTAAAAGCACACCTGTGATCATATTATCAATAAAAGTTAAAATTACCTGTCTCAACTGAATTTCTCTGCTGTCATGTACTGTGCACCATTTCCATGGTAATGAAGCATTTATGCCGCCTATGCTAGCTTCAGATAATATATTCCCCTCAGGTGTATGTTTTTTATAATCATTCATTTTATTGTATGAATGATGACGTTGTAGATGATTGCAGATGTGCCATAATCCTTGGTTTCTGCAAATAGACTCTCCCCTTCTCACTACACAAGTATTTATAGCTCTGTCACAAAGCCAATGATTGAATAGTGTAGCTGTCAGTATATTCAAAGTTTCTTTCAAAACGTTTAGTAGGAGAATTGAGAGAGGAAAGGGATGATATGAAAGGTTTATCTAGTATAATACATTCATTCCTAAACCTCAGTTCTATACAACTAATGCATTTTTAAGGACCATGCAATTTAAAGGTTCTTTTTCAGAATGTTTTTCTAGATGTTAGTAAGAAGACTAAATATTTAAAATACCTAATTCTTCACAATACAGTTTTTGACTTTTTAAAATATGTTGATGAATTTATACTTCTCCTTAGTTTATTCAACACTTTCTTCCTTACACTTGAGTTTTCAAACCAGTTAAAGTTGTCAGAGTGTTTGATGCTGAAAACATAAGAAAAGAAAAAACAATCTCCATATGTGCAAACATATATAGTCTTGTAGTACAAATTAATTAGTTATATTTAATAGGGGCTTATATAATAGATCCAAATTTCTTTGAGGAAAAGTCTCTGTAGCTTTGCTGTAAGGTTTCAGAAAGAGTCAAATTCACGTGTGAAAGGCTGAATTTTAACAGTTCACAACACTGAGCTGTGCCTGACTGCTCAACTTGCAAATCTCTTTAATCTAGGGACAATTCACACCTTACAAGACAAAGTCGTTATTTACTTTAATGTTTTGCTTGGAGATATTTTTTTTTCCCAGTAAAGACAAAGCTGTAAAAATGATAATATTTTATAATAAAGGTTCCTGGCCAAAGTACATTTCACTATCATTAGGCTTTGCTTTAAATTTTTTTTCTATTAACCTTTTCTCCTCTTTTTACAAATGTCAAGTAGCTCTATAAGAAAATGTTATATTCTCCAAATATCACAGTTTTATAAGACTGTGAACTCCATCTTACTCTAGAAGAACCTGATTTAATTAGTAATTTTTTCTGAGTCAAAAGTCATTTATTTGAAATTAGTATTTAATACCTAATACTGTAAAGTATAATGATAAGTGGGATTTAACAGGACATTAACTTCTAAAAGTTGAAGTCCACCTAAAAGCAATGAATGATTGCATAGCTACCAAAGAAAATATACCACTGATGACCAGTCCTTTGACCCATGTAGTTCTAAATGCACAGAGAATAAATAATACTTTATAAAACTGACACATCTCAGTTACTATTATTTAAATTTTTCAAAATAATGAAAATATGATAGCTTGACAGAATTATACTAAATTTTAATGGGATTATTTAATAAGATGTTAAACTTTAACAAGAATGTATGCATCACTCAAACTCACAACTTTTTATCATGAACATGGTGTTGAATCTCTGGGATCAAGATTAGATAAATGCCAAAGTTTAATTTTATTTGCGCATGTTTGAGAAACTCAATGAAGAGCAACAGCTAAGACCTAATAAGATCATAAAGAAGAATCTGAATCTGTAAAGAGAAAGGAAAAATATGATAGTGAATAATGACTATAAAACAAATCTGGTCTTGGATTCACCTGACTCAACAGTGGACAATTTTCATTATGTATAGTCAAGTCACTGGGCAAAGAATAGACAGGTGATCATGGGACATTTTTTTGGTTGATTGCTGTTTATTTGTGTTTGGTTTGCTTTGTTTCATTTTTTTAATAATTATTATGGACAGGTGAAAATGCCTTTCTCTAAGAAAAAAAAAAGACAATCAGGTTTTATCAGATATGTGATCAAGCTGATGAATCTCTTTCAGACACAGAGGTTTGACATCCAATGTAATTTGGATTTATGACCCTGTTTTAAAGACATCTGGTATTCTGCTTCATTAATATTTTTTTTGTTATTTTCCTAATTTCTGAGATTGTGTTTCTTTGAAATCAAAGACTAACTACTGTCTATTTTTCTTTTTTTGGTCCATATTTTAATAAATCTGATTCAAAGATTATTTATTTCTATCTCTTCTATGATTTTTTATCACTGCTTAATAAATCAAGACTAAAATATGTTTATGCCTACTGAAATCTCTCTCATTTCATTTTCCTAACGTAGCCAAGAAGTTTTTAAGCATATTCAAAGCTTCAAATATATGACTATCTTCCTTGACCTTAATGCCACCTAAATGAGAGTGCGTGGTGCATTTACTGATTCTTACTGAATACACGTACGCTTACTGTTTCACTTAATCTAGAGTGTAATTTGGCTTGGCTTCATAAAATAGTAAAAATAAATTAAAATCACCTAGTGTTATTTTAAAATTATTTCAGAAAGTTTCAAAATACATAGTACAGTTATTCTACTTTTCGTTGCCACTTTTGCAACAGCTAAAAGGCATTTTTTAAAAAACCTTGCTTTAATTTGTCCCAATAATATCATTGTAGTTGAAGTCTTTCTGCTAATTTCATTGTAACTAAGGTCATACAGCAAGTAAGAAAATCTATGTTCCTTTGTCTGTTCTAATTTGCTGATGAGTTTACAAAGAGATGGTATTTGCATTTGCATCATTTAAATAGTAAGATTTAGTACTTTCTAATAGTTTATACTCACAGTTTTTTAGTATAACGTTTTGAGACATTATCTTGGTCACTTGACTGATTTAATGTCAACAAAACAGGTAACACCCATGTATCCAAATGATTTCCTGACCCTATCCCTCTCAGCTGATTGGGTGAAGGGGCTGACTAATAGACTTTCTGTCAAAATTTCTCTGAAAAATCAAATAAGATCTATGGGCAACTTGCCTAAAAATATACTTATATAGAAGATAAAACAGAAATACTTTCTGAAGTGGAGGTCCTATCATGGATCCTTACAACTGAAATTGTTCATTATTTTATGGTACTGAAAGAAAAAAGATACATTCATAAAACCTGTGTAAGCAACCTGGTAATTTTGATTTCATAGTATGTTGCATGTACTAATTAATTAAGGGCTAACGTAATTTAAGTCCTTACAGTAGCAGTGAAATAAGTTCAGTGACTTGGGGGATCTCTTATAGTTTTCTTGGTCTAATGTTATTGCATCAGGTATTAATGGTATTACATTACTAATGTAGCTTTGTTATACTTAACTTTGTATATAACATTAACTCACCCTGTAACATACTAATATTAGAGAAATTAAACCTTCTGTTGAGTCACTTTGATACTTTACATTAAGTACAAATAAATAAAACTGGAAATTGTTTTCCACAGGTCTGGTTTTGAGTTTCCACAAACTTTTCACTTTGTTCAGTTAGTAAATGGGGTGATTAAGTTTCTTACAGAAATATTTCAGTCAGCAGGTTAATTTTTCTATGTTCTTTTACATGAAGAGAAGAAATGAAATGGTCCTCTAGAAAGGTACTCAACACACTGAAAATTATGCTGCTTCTCTGAATAACTGTGGAGATGGCTCACACTTGACCCCTCCCAATGATTCTCTGATTACTTCTTTCTTCTTACTTCTCCTCTGCAGTTGTCCTAGGCCAAGGAAAGTTATTAATTTTTGTGTCTACCTATTACAACAGTGACTATCCAAAGAACTTTTCCTTCTGGGAGGTGCTGCTTCCCCTTTTCTCAATCTAATGGTGTAGGATCTCCCCGTGCTGTTCAGGTCTTACCTCTCATGTGTCTCTTCCTTGAATCTTGAGTAATCATTTCTGTGCTGATCATTTCCACCTCTGATGTCTTATTTCTTGCTTTGCCTTCCATTACAGAAGCCTTTTGCATTTTATTCCAGGACATCTGATCTTTTAACTTGGGGGATATGTAAATCTTAGTTATGATAAGCTGGTTTACCTTTTTCTCTAATTCTTTTCACCAGTTGTCTTATCTTCTAAAAATCATTAACTGACAATTTACATTGTTTCTCATGCCTTTCTTTCTAATTTATTTCTGATTTCCTAATTTTTTTTTTTTATTTTTTTTTATTTTCCTCAGTCCAAGATCCTGACACTGGTCTTAGCTGTTTGTTCTCTTCATTACTAAAGAGTGCTTTCTGCATCCTTTCCCTGTCCTACCTCCAAATTCTTATGATTAGCCTAAAATAAGAAATATACACTAGTCTTTTCTCCCTTACAGTAATGAACAGATCCCTCTGTGCATCTTGTCTTCTACTGAATGACATTTAAAATAAATAAATAAATAAATAAATAAATCAAAGGACAGTCCTATAGCTTAGTGTAATGGTTAGAAATGTATTAAGAACTTTTTTAAAATTTGCACTATTGGGTACTGTACACAAATTTTCTGCTGTCTCCATCACATTTACCATCTTTCCTTGTGCTTATTGTGTCCTTCCAATTAGTGACATCAATAAGAAAAATCACAACCCTGTTTTCTTAGAAGAAACTTCTGAATTCTCTGCAGCATTGTAGCTGTAGAATGCATGTTCTCTTCTGCACTGCACCCAAGTTCCTTAGTCCACAACTGTTTGTGTTTTGTTTGGTTTTTTTTTTTTTTTCTTTTTTGTGGTTCATACATTTCAAGACCTGCAGCTTAGTGTTTTGGCTCATACATGACACTAGATTAAATATAACAATGTCCTTTAAAACCTTTCTTGGTTACATAGACCCAAGTTATAAATAACAGGCATAGTATTTACAGTATGAATAATGTGTCAGGCCTGGGGATAACTCAGTAAAGGAAATAGCAAATTTTCTCTTGAAGGAGATAAAATGTGTAACAGTTGCATTTCCTATGCTCATTTGCTGTTCTGCTCACCTTTGTTGTGGCAACAATGTTCTTGAAATTGAATTTGCTGTCTGTGATATTAAGTGTTCCTGTCCCATAGCTTTGAGATATGTCTAGCAGCAGGTGGAAATGGATCAAAAGCAAAAACTGTGAAGCATCACACTACAGTAAGCATCTGCTTATTTTTGTCTCAGGTAGGCAGGGGAATACAAAAAGCTTAAATGTAGAAATCCTTTGTATGCATTTGATCTTAATAATGGAAGAATGAGTCCCTGCTTCATTAACAGTCTCAAAAAGTACATTGTGCTTGATTCACCAAATAATACTGTACACATTTTTTTCAATCCCCAGCAATGCATGCATTTTGATTTTTTTAAGATTCACTCAAACAAGCATCAAAATCACTTGCAATCACTAATCTCTCTATTCAGTAAACATCATAGATTAAGCATGTCCTTTGGTCACTGTACGATGTATCATATAGCAAGCTTACTTTATCGAATTTCCCATGAAGGTAACCTGTAGCATTATACGTTATTTTCTGTAATGAAGTCACAGACTAGGTATTATGGATTATTATTGCTAGTTAAGAAAAACTGCATTTCTGTCTCAGAAAGTTAATACATATTCACTCTGCCCTCAAACCTGTTAAGGAAGAACATTCATGCAATAAAAAAAGTTTGTTTGCTTTACTTTTTTTCTTTTAAGAACTGTATCTTTACTTACAACTGATCCAAGTGAGAGACTTTTCAAAAAAATGTTATATTTTTGTGGCCTGCCATTTATATCAGTTTTCAATATCACTAGTAATCATTCTATATGCAATTATTCTGTCACTTCATATGATGCAGAATTTTTTTCTAGCTGCATATTTAGCATTTACTAGTGGGAACTATGGCTAGAAAGACTTGAATGGCTTTATTTGCCAGTAATATAACATACAGATTTATCTTGTAATTCATGTTGACTAATTGTGAATATCAATTGCCTGAATAAGCTGTGAAACCTCTTGACAAGAACATTGTCATCTACATATAAACAAAAGAATCACAGTATACATACCTGCATGACAAATCTCTTCCTTGAGACATGCACAAAAGGTGCTGTAAAAGAAATGGGTGGAAACCAGAACTGAGGATAAACAAACACTGTTATAAACACATTTTCATTAGATTCAAGCAGATTTTCACAAATGCTAAATACATAAGCATATGTAACTAAACACTATTTTTTTAATTATGCTTTTTAAAAACTTTTTTTAAAAAATAGAAATTTTAATGCTTATTTATAGATATCTAAATATCATTTCATTATGCCTGAATTGTAATCTAGATGTGTAGGAAACTTACAAACTAGGCATACTTTTGGCACTAAGCAGAAAGTGTCTTCTAAAATGTTAATCCCTGCTATGTAAATGTCAAACTTCTTCCACCTTGAAGCAGTTAAATTCCTTAACTTTTTTCTTTAATCTGAGCATAATGTTTTCCACTGTTTAGCCACACTGGTGTAAAATGAAAAGAAACTGGAAAAGCTATTGGAATTAAAATGTAAATTTTCCTACTGTAATTTTCTTACGGCTGAGATTTCATCCTCACCGAAGTGAGGATGTCTTCTTTGCAACTTGAGTTTCAGGTTTGAAATATAAGAAAATATTGTCTGGTTGTCTTGTTCAAAATCCATACCTGAACTACCATTTTTAGGTTTCGACTTCAGGATTATTTTTTTTCTTTTACTGAATAAACTTTTGCTTCAAAGTACCAGTGTTATTGTAAAAGAGTTCACTGCATTAAGAATTCTTTGTTCTGATCCCATATAATTTTTTCCTGTATTTCCAAAATAGGACTAATCAAAAAGAAGGCTTATGTCTAAACATTAAATTTCATATAAAATATATGTAAGCAATTGTGACATCTATACTGTGAGAAAGAATAAATTCCTGCCGTGCCTTTTAATTTTGTTCTGTGGATATGCATTTGATCCCTCTGGATGCTCTTTTTGTTGTTTTTTGGAAAACCCAGGACACGTTCAGGGAAGCCATGGTGTCTTCTAGAGGATCTCCTGATCCAGACAACTAACAAATTAGAATTTCAAGAGTGTGTGTGGCTCCACTGGTAACAGGACAAGGCTTAAGTGTCTTATGAACAAAATAACTAACTCTTAATGGAAATAAAAACAGTATGACTTTTCTGTTAAAATGAGTTAAAAGAAAGAAAAGATGCTGGCATTTTTACATGGGTTTTTTTTTTTGTTGTTGTATGCCAATGGTTGTTCAGGTCACAGGAACTACCTGCTATGGAAATTTTTTGTGACTTTTTATAATAAGGTTTTAATGGAAGTAATGGAATTATGCCAGCAGATACCATCTCTGCATTGCAGATTCCATGTTTGTGGTTGGATCAAATTCCACTTTAGATTTGTTGTGTACTTACTTTCATTAAAACTGATGCATTACAGAAAAAAAGATCCAGCATGTCAAAGGACAACCTAACTTTTTTGTAGACCTCATCCGAGCCTCCAAATGGGTATTTCCCAACTGAAAATTTCATACAGCCTCATTTACCTAGTTCTGAAAACACAATATATATATTCTGCAATACATATGTTAGATGAAAGTAGTATATCTAGACCTAAAAATATTGCTTGTGTTGTAAGACAAGAAATACAGTAATTGTGCCACTACACTATAATCTGTACAATGTCCACTTTTCTTGGCATTTGACGTACATAAAACAGTGAAGAAAAATAAAACTAAATATGGAAAAGACTAAAGTTGTGTAAAAAAATCATCTGGGGTCAGAGTAAGAAAGAAAACAGAGAAGAGAGAGTAGGTAGCTAGAATTAATCCTTTTAAGACAGACATTAACATTGACTATACTTAAAGTCATTTGTACAGTAACAGCATTATAGTTTCATGGAACTTGAGGAAAAAAGATGGCATCTATAAAACAAGTGATTAGAGATTCAGATGAACATTTTCAGAAAGATTGAAAACGCCATGAGTGCCACATTTAAAATTAATTGTTTCTGGAAATTCTGTAGGTTATTGATCTTTCTCAAATTTTTCATTATGGTTTTTAATCAACATAGAAGGAAGATCTAAATATAGATATTTATAAGCAAAAGAAATGACAACTGTGAAATCCTATTGAAATGCTATGGTCAAATAGCAGTAAGTATTAGTTGTTAGCTTACAGCAATATGATTGCATCTTCCTGGGTCCAGAAGTCATATAAGCCTGTTTTCCACACATACCAATTACTTTCTGAAACAAATTATAGCTCTAGATCTGGGCTGTCCAAGACCCTGTAAAACTGATGGTTATTTAGAATCATAGAATGGTTTGGGTTGGAAAGGACTTTCAAAGATAATCTAGCCCAACCCTTTTGCCATGAGCAGGGGCATCTTTCACAAGATTAGGTTGCTCATATCCCCATCCAACCTGACCTTGAACACTTCCAAGGATGGGGTATCCACAGCTTCTCTGGCAACCTGTTCCAGTTTCTCACCACTCTCACTGGAAAAACTGTCTTCCTTATGTCCAGGCTAAACCCACTTTCTTTCAGTTTAAAACCATTGTCTCTTCTCCTGTCACCACAGCCCCTGGTAAAAAGCCTCCCTCCATCTTTCTTATAAACTCCTTTTTTTATACTGAAAGGCTGTAGTAAGGTCTCACCGGAACATTCCTCTCTCCAGGCTGAACAACGTGAACCTTCTCAGCTTTTCTTCACAGGAAAGGTGTTGCAGCCCTCTGAATATTTGTGCGGTCTTCCTCCAGACCCACTACAGCAGGTCAATGCCTTTCTTGTGCTGGGGACCCCAAACCTGTATGCAGTACTCCCAACAGGGTCTCATGAGAACAGAGTAAAGGAGGAAAATCCCTTCCTTCAACCTACTGGCCATGCTTCTTTTGATGCAGGCCAGGATATGATTTGCTTTCTGGGCTGCAAGAGTGCATTGCTGGCTTGTGTGTACTTTTTCATCCACCAGTACCCCTAGGTCCATCTCTGCAAGGCTATTCTCAAGCCATACATCCCCCAGTCTGTACTGATATTGGAGATTGCCCCCACCTAGGTGCAGGACCTTACACTGGGCTTTGTTGACCTTCATAAGGTTCACATGGGTTCACTCCTCAAGCCTGTCAAGGTCCCTCTGGATGACATCCTTTTCCTCTAGCAAATCAACTGCAAAATTAAGCTTAGTGTCATCTGTAAAGTTGCTGAGTGCATACTCAATTCTACATGATTGTTATTAAATAGTTCTGGTCCTATTACAGGCTCTTGAGTGCATAAAAAGCAAAAGAACCTCATTACCGGTTCTCATTTGGACATTGAGACCTTGCCTGTAACTCTGTGGATGTGGCCATCCAGCCAGTTCCTTATCCATCTAACAGTCCGTCCATCAAACATATATATCTCCAATTTAGTGACAAGCAATTTAGTGACAAGTATGTTACTTCCACTGCTTGCACATTTTTTTTCTTACACTTTAGTTTGGCCAGGAGGTCCTTACTGAGCCATGCCTGATTTCTTTCACATGGAATTGAGAGGTCTTGCACTCTAAGAATATTGTCCATAAAGTGATTCCAGCTCTGTTCAGCTCCTTTGTCCCTGAAAGCAGTTTCTCAGGGGATCCCATGTAGCAATTCCTTAAACAACTGAAAGTTCGCTGTCATAAAATTCAGTGTCCTGACTCTGCTCTTCATCATATCCATATCATTTAAGACTGAATTCTACCAAAACGTGATTCAGGGAGCCCAAGCTACGGCCAGCCTTGACCTCTTCCATTAGTTCTGTTTTGGTGAGCAACAGGTCCTGTAACTCTTCTCCTTCAGTTGGGCTGCCTATCTCAATTAAGAAATTATCCTTGACGCAATCCAAGTCTCCTGAACTACTTGCAGCTTGCTCTGTCCAGTAGATGTCAGGGTGATTGGAGTCACCCAGCAGGATCAGAACCTATGAGCATGACAATTCCTGTAGCTGAATTAAGAACACTTCATCAACAAGCTCCCCTTGGATGGGTGCCCTATAATGAACACCAATAATGAGGTTTCCTTTGTTGGATTAGTTCCAAATTTTTACTCATGAGCTCTAAACCTGCTCATCGCTTTGTTTCAAGACAGCTTTGTGCAGTCAGTCCACTCTTTTACATAGAGGGACACCCCTCCACCACTCCCTCCTTGCCTGTCCATGCTGAACTCTTTATAACCATTGACTGCAATGTTTCAGTCATGCGATTCATCCCACCACATCTCAGTGACAGCAATCAGATCACAGCTTTCTAGCTGCGCAATCCGTCTACTCCTGCTTGTTACCTATGCTGTATGCATTGGTACAGAGGCACTTCAGCTGAGTTATTGAATGTCACCTTTTCAGAGGAACATGCCCTAAATCCTTTAAGGCATTTCACCGGTGTTTTCCTTTTGGTTCCATCAGCAGGCCCTGGCTCCTTTCTGTTTCTCAAAAATTCCATCCCTTCCCCTCCCAAATCTAGGATAAAGCTCTCCATACAAGTCTGTAATTGTAGTTGGAAGGCAGGCTAGTTATGAGCTTAACATAGCTGGTGTTTTGGAAAGTCTAAGGATACCAATGTGATCCAACAATTTCTGCAAAAACTAGTTCCCACTTCCTAATGTGTTGATTTCTAAATCCTAGAATTGCTTTATTATATATGAATTCTTATTATAAAATTATATCTTGTGAAAAACTTGATATGTTTACTGAATAAAGACCCAATTTTTTGACAATCCTATAAACCCTCCATCATCTCAGTTTCTGAAACTCATGTTACAGTAATTTTTTCTCTGATTCTTTATTCCTTTTTTATTTCAAAAAAATGTGATAAAATGTCTGTTAACTTTTTGACATATAGTTGTAAGAGAAGTCCATTTTTATTGTGTTTTTGTTTTCAGTTAACATTATAGTTTTGTTTTGATTACTTTAAAGGACCTGAAACAGGAATTGCAACTTTAACTCAAATTCAGTATTTATATCCCAGTGACCACAAGGTCTCAGATTTATATATTTCTGTTATGGATACATTACCTGAGATTACGAGATTATCATCTGCTCTGAGGTTAATCTCAGTGTGTATTACTTTATACGGTGTTCCAGTTTTTACATCACAACCATTACTCTACTACTGATCAACAACTATTTAACATTGTGTTATTGTCAAGCATATGTCCATCTTTATATTAAGTAATCTTCATGGAGAACAATAGTTTTATGAAAAATGTTTATTTAAATCTATTCATTATTAATTTAAATTGGTCTATAAAAATCTTTGCTTCAATATTTCACACTTTAACCATTTTCCAGACTGCTCTAGCAAAGAAATCCCTGACGTTAGAAAGTTTAAAAAAATATTTATTTTTAAATTATATCAAAATATGTTTTTGTAGTTTATTAATGTGCATATATTTAATTTCTGAAAACTATTTGTCATTGATTATTTTATTTATGTTGAAATGTGTCACATAAAAAAATGTAATAAATATATTCCTCTGATATATTTCAACCTCCCAGATTTTCTGCCACTTTTTTATAGAAAGTAGGTGGTATCCATTTTTCCTAGTATTATGAGTTGTCTATAAGAAACTTGACAAATCAGATAGACCTTCTTATTTCAGTGACTTAGAGAATTTAGACTTGTTTAGCTATAAACAATGGTTCTATAAGCTTATGTCCTTGAGCTTTCTAACAATTAATTTATAACAATTAATTTATAACAATCATTAACAGGAAAGGAAAGTTTCTCCAGGACACTTTTTTTTTTTTTTTAATTAATATTTCTGAGGGTATTCTTGCCTCTTAGTATCCTAACTCTGTAGCTTCCTCCTACTTCCCTTGTGTCTCCTGCTTTTATTTGGCATTTATACTTTTAAGTCTATAAAATTTATGCACCCAGTGTATTACAAGAAGGGATTTTGTAGACATGTAATTTTTCAATAGTAATGCTTTTATGAAAACAAAATGGGGCAGAACAATGATATGTAGTATGTGGAAGAAAAAAACAGTATAAACCTTAGTTTTACATATATATATACATAATTTTTATATATATAAATAATTATACACACACACACACACACACACACACACATATATATATATATATAAACATAATCTTAGTGGAAGATGGAGTAGGCCGAAAAAGAGGAATAATGGATTTAGGTTTATTCTACAACCTGTAAAAGGCAAACCCATTGAAGATACAGTGTGACTGCATGTACTGCCCTACGGTCTGTTCTATCCCCTCTCTTCTTCTTGTGATGATATATTCAGAATCCACAAATTAGGTGTGTCTCTTAAATCAGGTAGAAAGTTCAGAAATAAAAAAATCCCATCTAATATTTTTTTTCCCTTAACACAAAGAAATGCTTGTTTACCTAACTAAAGTATATTTTCTCTTGGGAAATCTAAGGGGTTTTAATACCTAGCAAATTAATAGACACATTATGAGGTTTTGAAGGTAGCAACATAGCAGTCATGTATTGTTCATTCATGTTGTTCAGCAAATGAAATACATACATTTACCCAAATTTGTGAAAGTTAAATTTTGCAATGAAAAGATCTGACACCTCATTGAATATATTCTTCTGCTACACAAAATATTTGTTTAATCTATTGCATATAAAAAATCATAGTCTTCAAATAAAATTCAAAGCTTACAGTAAATTTCTTTTTTGCCCTAATTACCAGGGAACATTACTTTCTTGAAAACTTCAGGGATAGAACTACTATTGCCAACTTTGGCAAAAAGTGGACTGTGGTGTATTCAATTACACAGGGATATGAGTGCAAAATAAGAGATTCAAGAATGATTTAAAATAGTCCTGTATGAATTAAAATGTATACAAATTTTATGATTGTTGCAGACACAGTATGATCTAATGGTCTTTGATTTTTAGATTTCCTAGAGCAAAACAAAAGCATCTGTAACCATTAAAATATAGGGCTGAGTCTTGACCTCAACTGAGAGCAAATCTGGAGAAAACTACTCCTGTGCTGGAAGAAAAGGAAGTGGTATTTTAACACCAGATTGAATTTAAACATGTAACAGCTGTCTGAAACTTCTGAAAGTGTTTGAGAGTTAGAAAGCCTTGAGAGGAAGAACATCCGTGATTAAAAGGCAAGCAAGGCAGGCACAGATGTTTTCTCCCAGATTAAATATGTTTAATATATTCTAAAACCTATTGCTTATAATATATCATTCATGTAAAATCAAGCCCCAAAACTTGAAAAAATATCAGTTAATATTTCCTGTAAAACTTAAATTTGGCATTGGTACAGCATTTGTATATGCATCTGTAATGAATAGCTCTCAGTCACATGCTTACTTCTCTTAATCATACTTTTCACAAAAGGTCACTGATTCTGTGTTCCTTATCTCTTGGCTAACAACACCATAAACAGTATAATTTACAGAAATGTAAGCCACCTCACCTACAACTATGTTTAGTGAGAGCTCTACTCAGAGCATATAAAGAGCTATACAGTTCTAATTATGATTATAAATAAACCCCTGGGCATCAATCATACAAAATTAGCTGATACTTGATAATTTTGTCCATAATCTCTCTGCCCCAGTTCTCCTTGTGTAAAATGACATTAATATTACCTCATCTCATTTCATTATTCTGATCTATTATTTAATATTAGTAAAGATCTAAGATCTTATGACAAAAACATCACAGAAAATTTCATAGGATAACTAATAATTCTGCCTTCAGAACAACATTTGAATAATTTTCAGTAATGAAGCCCAGTGACTAATGCTGGAAAATACTGAATATTAACTTTCTTGAGATCATCTGATAACAGTTGGAACTAAACACAAAACCTTTAAAGCATGCAAGCCCTCTTCATGCCTGATATGGTTTTAGAAAAATAGACAAGATTCTGAATATCTGGGTAAAAAGCATATTTTTATCTTTTCTCCAATTATACAGTCAGTTTAAGAAAGGATTCTCTCTCATGAAAAGCTTAATTTGAAGTTGAAACATACTAGTAGACTTACTTTTGATTCCCTGACTTTGCATCTGTCTTGTTTTATGTAGTGTATTTCTGTGTGAAATATGTCCACCTCTTTACTGGCTAATGATATAGCCAAATTTCTCTTCCACAATTCCAAGAGCTCATGCAGCTGCTATTGTGAAAATTTTGGCATTTTTACAACAGGTGTTTGAACAGAGTCACAGAATTACTCAGTTTTGGGGGTTTTGTTGTTGGGGTTTTTTTTGTTGTTTTGTTTGGTTTTTTTTAATGTCTGTGCACAGATTATATTCTCCATTAATGCATGTTTCATATACATGTGCATATTACAACTGAAAAAAATACGATCTTTGGCATTTATTATTAAACAAAAGTGAGGACTTTGCTATCAGCATCATAAATGTCTCTGCTCATCAGTGAGATAAAAAGCAGCCATGTTTAATTTTACAGCTTTTTTTCATTGATAACGCTTTGTAAAGGTTTTTGGCTCATGCTTTATGTGAAGTAAAATTATATAACAGCATAAACCACCAAGGTTTCTAAAACAGTATTATCTGAAATGATGTAACAATACTGATTTTTTTGTTTATTTACGTATTATGGGAGGTGTCCTACAAACAAACAAAATACTAGTATGATGGCTTATAAGTGGTTTTGTAGCATTACTTTTAGTAAAGGGAGCTTATCTGGGAAGCATTCAGAAAAGGATTCCACAATTTGTGGTTTACAGAACAGAGCTGACAGAGAAAGACTTGTATCAAGACTGTTTATTTATCAATAGACCTGTTGAGAAATTGTACCCTGGCAAGCTTTACTTAGGAATAGGACATACTGTATCAGAAACTAGCCTTTCAGTCAAGACCACAGGGCTTTCTAAAAAAAAAAAAAATAATTCTGTACTTTCATTGGAAGACAATGGCTTGATATGGGAAGTAATGAAATTAATTCTTTGGTGGTATGTAGTTCAGGTGAGATGATTAGAAAGGTTCCCTAGGGCTGAGGAGTCTTTGAACCATTTCTCTATTCATAGAGCTTTAGGTTTGCTCTATACTTCAGCAAGATATTTTCTAAAAAGCTGTAGCATAGATTTTGCAAAAGTGATTAAGTCTGCCTTAACAGTGCTCCCATGGAAACACCCTCATGCTCAGTGAAGCAGCATCGCTAGTACTAACTGCTCTGGAGAGTTCACCTGAAGGAGAAAAATGTACATTTAAATAGTTCATTTGAGAAGCTAGTTGTCTTGTTTATGTTATTGATACAATTACAGTTATGCTTGTTTTGGGTGATCTAAATTGCATTTGTTTGATAGTATTATGAAAAATAACAACATATTTTCATGAAAGAAAACTTTCCTTATGAACACGTCATATTGATTTAGTATGACCACTAGAGACTGATGATTAATAGAGGGATAAACTGGGACAGGAAGAAATCAGTTGTCATATAAGTTTACCAACAATTAGTTATGTTTTTTCTTCCTAATCAAAATAAGTTAGTCTTTTACCAAAGCAATACCCTTAGAATGACCAGAACAATAATGACAACAACAATATTTTTTTTTTAGTCTATGAATGTAACACAGAGTCTTCTAAGACAAACATTCAAAAGAAATCAAGGGAATATATCTATAAAATGATGTTATACACTTAAACAATTCGGGTTTTTATCTGATCTGATATTAGTCTTCGTTGTGTGCCTCTGTCTGTCAACAATATCTTGGTTTTACCAACAGCAAGATATTTTGTGTAAAATTTTGGCTTCAACACAGTTGTAAAAGACAAGTAAAAAGGTAGGACTCCCTATAAAGCTCATAATTTTATACAAACTTCCTTTTCCATTGACACATGTTTAATATTATGCTAGATAATGAGTAAGCAGTGGTGAAATACTGACTAAATGTTGTACACTTCTTTGCTAGCATGCAGTGTTTTCTGTGGTTTTGTTGGGTTTTTTTCATTATTATTTATTGCTTTGATTTTTAATGTATTGTAAATTCCTAAGACATAGTTCCATATTACCAGAAAGGTAAAAAGTCTTCTGAGAAGTTAGAAACTCTGTGCATTAACCACTGATGCATTAAGAGGATTAAATAGCAGGTCCATACATAACAGGATGGTTAAACAACTCTGGAAATGTTCTTGTTACAGTTTGAATTAAAACTATGTGTTCATAATTGTATTATCTAGTCTTTGAGTAATCTTGTTCCAGTTCTTTGGGCATTTTAGCTGTATTCAGAATATATACTCATGAAAGATGAATAAAATTTAGCTGAAAATATCCTGAGTCTTTTTCTGTTGCTCTTCACTATTATTGCAAGGTTATATCAGGAGGTTCATGAAACTGTGAGTGGAAAAGTTGAATGGTTTGATCGGCACAGCAACTACTAGATTTTTTATTTATTTATTTACTTACTAGCTTATAGCCTGCATTCAGGATTGTTTCCTCACCCACGCTATCTAAATCAGAGCTTGCAGAACCCATGGAAGACCTAATAACATATTGTGGAAGCAATTCTAATAATATCATTCTCAATAAACAGCACACATTGGACTTCAGAATGTTTTCTCTCAACACATCTATATCAGTTTTGGGGGCAGAATTTATGACTTTTATCTATTTTAGCTGCCAGAAGGAACCTCAGAGTGGCAGATGTCATTCAGGCATTAAAAATCACAGGTGTTAAGCACCTGTAAATGCTTTCTTCCAGGCCACCAAAAGGCTTAAACCAGCTTCTTAACAATAAATTGGTTATTAATTTATTCCAAAGTTACTTAGAAACTAAAGGCAGTGTAATGACAAAACAAAGGTCCACATACATGTTTACTCTTAACTAAGCCTTAGTTTTTTTCAGAAAGCCTGACAAGCGCTATGCATCTTATTGCCTGCTTTGGAGGTGGCGAGAGGTTTCCTGCTGACTGGGTTTGCTTTTTCACCTGAGTGCCAGGGAGCAGCAATGGCAAGCATGGCTCTGCAAAGCAGGGCCAACAAAGAGCTACAGGCAGATGTGGGTCATGCAAGGCAAAGCCCCCATACATCTGGCCAAGGCCAGCTGAGCTGGTCCAAGACAGTGGCCAGAGTCACCGGTAGTCCTATGACCATGAGGCACATACACAGTGATGAGGCATGCTCAAGCCCCATCATGGAAGTCAAGCCCCTGGATTAGCATCAGCTTCTGGATGAGCAGTGACAAGGCAAAGCATGGGCACAGCTGTGATAAGGGACCTCTCTCTAGCTAGTAGCATGGATATGAAAGAAATTCCCAAGCAAAGGACCAAAAGAACAAAGGCTCAGCACAGCTTAACAGAGACTTTTGGGAAGATCTCTTTTCAAGGCTAGATACCTGCACTATTATTTAAGCTGGCTCTGAGCCCAGGCAGACAAACCCCCAGAACAAAAATGAGTGTACTCAGGGCCCTGATGCTGTGTTAGTATATTTCTCAGCACCTTTTTTTCAGGACAGCAGTCAGCAGTGCTTTCCAGTGCCATCCATAGGCATAGGGATATGCCTACAACTTGTTACACTCAAAGTCTTGTAATTGGCAGAAGGGAACTCACCACACATTATGAGACAAGAACCTATTGTGAGTTGAAATAACACTACATGACAAAAAGTTTAACAGGAAAATGAAAACTCAGTTATTATTGGTCCAGTTACAAAATAGTAACACAATTGTCACTTAAGGTACCATCTAAATTTTGTTGTTCAAATTTTGATGTTCAAATCAGCACAGAAAACTTTCATTAATAATACAATATAAGCTGCTATATAAGCAGCCTTCCTGTTTTATTTGCAGTGTTCCTCAGGACTTGTCACATACAGCACTCTACAGAGCTGGACCTACAACACTTCCAGCAATGGTTGCATTGGCCCTCGGACCCTTGCTAAAGCAGTGTAAAACAGCCTGGGCCACAACAAGCCCAGACATGTCCTGGGGCCCTGTATCATTGGGACAACACTTAATAGACTATAATCTTTTCAAATTTTGCCTTCGACCTCATGATGCAAGACAAATAAAGAGTTATCAACTTAATTTAAATTGACATAAAAACTTTCTCTGATTGAAAGTGCCTGACAATATTTTCTTGAGGTGCTGCTTACATTTTACTTAGAATCATAGAATAATAGAATGGTTTGAGTTGGCAGGGTCCTTCAAAGATAATCCAGACCAACCCCCCTGCCATGGCCAGGGACACCTTCCACTAGACCAGGTTGCTCAAAACCCCATCCAGCCTGAGCCTGAACACTTCCAGGGATGGGGCATCCCTAGGCAACTTCCCCAGGCAACCTGTTAACAGTGTCTACTTTCAGAAGAGTAGAGTGGTGGGAAAGAATCACCTCCCTCAAACTACTGGCCATGTTTCTTTTGATGCAGTCCAGGATGTGGCTGGCTTTCTGGGCTACAGGGGCACATTGCTGGCTCATATTGAGCTTCTTGTCTACCAAAAATCCCAGTCCTTCTCTGCAGGGCTTCTTTCATTCCATTCTCCACCAAGCCTGTATTTGTGCTTGGGATTTCCCTGAATGATATTCAGGACCTTGCACTTGGTATTGTTGAATTTCATGTGGTTCACACAGGCCACCTCTCAAGCCTGGCAAGGTCCTTCTGGATGGTATCCTTTTCCTGCAGTGTGTTGACTACACCACACTGCTTGGTGTGGTCAGCAACTTGATGAGGGTACAGTCAGTCCCACGATCAACGTTGCTGACTGATTGGTGCCAGTCCCAATCTTCACCCCTGAAGAATGCCACCTCACTGGTGTCCACTTGGATATCTAGCCATTGACCACAACAGTCTGAGTGTGACCATTCAACCAAATTCCTTATCCACCAAGTGGCCCATCCCTCAGGTCCGTATCTCTCCAGTTCAGAAAAAGATGTCACATGGGACAGTGTCAAATGCTTTGCACAAGCCCAGGGAGATGGCATATTTTCTCTTCCCTTATCCACCAACGCTGTAGCCCCACCATAAAAGGCTACCAGATTTGTCAGGCTTGATTTGCCTTTAGTGAAGCCAAGTTGGCTCCCATCAATCACATCCTTATTTTCCATATGCTTTAGCATAGTTTTCAGGATGGATTTGCTCCATTATATTGCCAGGAATAGAGGTGATACTGAGTGGCCTGTAGTTCCTCAGGTCTTGCTTTCTTCCGTTTATAAAAAATGGAGGTTACATTTCCCCTTTTCCAGTCAGTGGGAACTTCACAGGACTGCCATGACTTCTCAAACATGAAAGACGGTGGCTTAGCCACTTAATTCACCAGTTCCCTCAGGACCCATAGAATCATCTGTCAGAACCCATGGACTTGTGCACCTTCAGGTTCCTTGAATGGTCTCAGACCTGATCTTCGCTTACGGTGTGTGGTTCTTCATTCTCCCAGTAACTGTCTTTGCCTTGTGTGACTTGGACAGTCTGGCTGGAGCACTTACCAATGAAATCTGAGGCAAAAAAAGTCATTGATTACCTCATCCTTCTCTATATCCCAGGTAACCAGGTCTCCCATTTCCTCCTGGAGACAACCTATTTTTTCCCTAGTCTTCCTTTTATCACCAACATAGATAGAGAAGTTTTTCTTGTTTTCTTGTTGCCCTTGACATCCCTACTCAGATTTGGTTCTGTCAGGATTTAACTTTCCTAACTTGGTCCCTGGCTGCTTGGATAATTTCTCCCAGGCTACCTGTCCTTGCGGCTTCTGCACTCTGGAGTCTTCTTGGGGTTTTTTTAGTTGTGGGTTTTATTGGGTTTTTGCTTGGTTTTTGGTTTGTTTTTTTTTTTTTTTTCACGTTTGCTGAGGAGCTGCTTGTTCATCCATGCAGGCCTCCTGGCTTTTTCGTGACTTACTCTTTCTTGAGATCCATCGCTCCTGAGCTTGGAGGAGGTGATCCTTGAATATTAACCAGCTTTCTTGGGCCTCTCTCTTCCCTCCAGAGCTCTAGTCCTTGCTACTTTACCAAGCAGATCATTGAAGAGGCCCAAGTCTGCTCTCCTGAAGCCCAGGGTAGTGAGCTTGCTGTGCACCCTCCTCGCTGTCCTGAGAATCTTGAACTCCACCATTTCATGGCTGACCTTGAGCTTCACATTCCCCACCAGCCCCTCCCTGTTGGTGAGAGCAAGGTCCAACATAGCACCTCTCTTTGTTAACACTCCTACCACTTGGAGAAGGAAGTAATCATCCACGCATTCCAGGAACCTCCTGGATTACTTATGCCCTGCTGTGTTGTCTGTCCAACAAATATTAGGGTGGTTGAAATCCCCCATGAGGAACAGGGCTTGTCAATGTGAGGCTGCTCCTATCTGTCTGTAGAAGGCCTTCATCTACCCAACCTTCCTGATCAGGCAGCCTGTAGCAGATGTCCCTGCCCTCCCTTTAATCCTGATCTATAAGCTCCTTGTTGGCTACTCATTCATCCCCAGGCAGAGCTCCATGCACTCCAGCTCGTCAATGACATAGAGGGTGACACCACCTCTTCGTCTCTCCTGCCTGTTTTTCCTAATAAGCCCTTCCATTCCAACACTGCAGTCATAGGAGCCATTGCACCATGTCTCCATGATGCCATTAAGATCATAGTCCTGCAGGTGTGTGCACGTCTCTAACTTCTCCTGTAAATTCCCCATGCTTCATGTGTTTGCATAGAGGCATTTCAGTTGGGCCCCTAATAAAGCTGACTTTCTGTCTGGGGTAGATGGAATTCCTTTGTGCTGCTCTTCAGGTGCTCTCCTACTGACCTGTGATCCTTCTTCAGGCTCTGGGCATCTCTTGTTGATACTGGCATGAAACTGGTAGGAGTGCAATACATTGAGTTTCCTGTCACTTTCCACCGAACTTCTTCATAAATTTTGCTCCTTTCAGCAAGTTATGCAAAAATACTTGAGGGGTATATGTCATTTATGTAAAATAACACAGACATTTGTTTTAATATTGAACCAAGCAGTTTTCCAATAGATTTTTTTTTCAGCAAGTACTAGTAATATTAGTAAGCCACATTAAAGAGCTTTATATAATTTAGGTGAACTGGAACCCTCTGTTTTTATTGCATATGCTGCTTTCTATTGTATGAATGGACAATTAGCATTTCTATCTAATGGTGAGAACTAAAATTACAATGAGAAGCCACATGGTATCATCATCATCAAGTACCTTTTATTTCCATTCAAAAATGGTATTAGATTTATATCAAGTATATCTCAGCTTGTCTTTAAAATAACACAGATTATTCTCCTATCATAGAAGAGTTTAAATTTCAAGTATGCCATTAGTCTCTGATTGATGTTTGACTCCTTGTGTATGAAAATATTTTGGTGGATAAAGGCCTACATGTTTTTTCTTTGCATTTTCTCTTACTTATTGGCTTGTCAACATAGTTTATTTTTTATTTTCAAAACTGGTTACAGCAGCATAATGCAAAGTATTTGGTCTTTTGAGTGTTTTTAAGACAAATAATTATTCCCCTTTAGGTATGTTTGTTTAAAAAATATGATACATATGGAGTTTCTTCCCTATAGTTCTTAAATTGTGAAGATAAATGAATTATGGTTTAAGTTTTTTACAGAGTAGAAAACTGAAACAAAAAAAATGTTTATAGTCAAAAATAAGGATTTAAAATGTGTGCTAAATACACAACAAAACTCTTGAGGGGTTTGCCCTACACCTTCATTTTGGTAAGCATTATTGTATGTGACAATGTTCCTCAGCCTAAAGTATTTGAGAATACTTGGATTGGGTCAAACACTGGTATTTCCATGTGTATAATTTACAGAATTCATTTTGCCAAAGCAGTGTCA
Organism: Falco rusticolus; assembly: GCF_015220075.1. Classification (NCBI taxonomy): domain Eukaryota; kingdom Metazoa; phylum Chordata; class Aves; order Falconiformes; family Falconidae; genus Falco; species Falco rusticolus. The sequence goes on from NC_051210.1 coordinate 52,511,134, forward strand.
GCTGCAGTCATTTGTTTATAATTGTCTACTTTTTAATAAATAAATAAGCAAATAAACACATAAAAAACTAGTTCTTAGCACAAGATTCTCAGTCTAGATTCTGAGGTGGGATTCATTGTAGCTGACCCAGTCTTAAACTTGACAAAAGGAAAGGAAGATTTGCAGATATTATAGACTCATCTTTAATTCAACTAAATTTGTCTGTAACAAAGCCCAGCCTTGACACAATTATTCTGTGCAGTTATGCATCTTTTGGGAGCTGTGAGAGTTGTTCAGCAGGTAAGTACTAGGTGGAGAAAAAATCTTGATCGTGTCCCTATGCTTCATGAGAAACTCCAGCATTTTTGCCCCCAGGTCAATGACCCCACTACCATAGTTCATGCTAGGGAAAGTGAGTTCTCACTGTGTTCCTAGTGGAAATAAAGAAAGTGTGAGCCAATGGAGAAGGGGATTCTACAGGTCTCAGACCATGCTATCTTTCCTTGCTCAGCTCCATAAAACTGGTAGGAGGAGACACAGACCTAACTAGTTTCCACCAGAAATCTACTTGGCTCATCCAAGCTCCCTCATAACGGGTCTTCGCAACACTTAGGTAAATAATGCTTATTTTTTCTCAGTGAATCTACTCTCTTTCTTTGGTAGAACAGAACAATGTCGCAGTATTTCCCTGAATATGAGTGTTGCTTTATTCCTTTATTCCTAGTTACAGGCCTCTCAAAAGACTAGCTCCCCTTATTCCTCCCACTTGCATCACTGAATGAGCTGCACTTGAAGGTTTAACTTTCTCTTTGATACAACAATTATGAACCTGGCCTCCTCTGGACTCTAATCCGATCATCACAATTCTCACTGAGTCTTGGTTGATTTTTCTTTTGTCTTTTTTTTTAGCTTAGTTTAGTTAAGTAAAAAAGTAAAAAAAGGAGAGTTTGCCATGGAATTTCATTTTCTTTCATTTTATTTTTTCCAATCACTGTATGTATAAACACTGTGAAAATTGTTTGTGATCTGCAAACTTAGTCAGAAATTTTGTTTCAATTTCTACTCCAGTGGAAAGTGTGGTCCATGCTTCTTTTGGAATGCTGTTTCATAGCTGCACTTGTACTGGTATTTTCCATATATTTGAAGAACTTCACTCATGGGAAAAAAAAAGTTTTTCAGGAAATTTCCTGTTTTACCAATAGCTACCTGCTATTTGTGATCCTACCTGCAATCCTACCATGTGCGTATTGTAGGGATCTCATCTTATTTATTTTAACATACATTTATATACTTTTATTTTTTTTACTGTAACAATAGTGGTCAGTGAGCAAAGCTGTATTGTTAATAGCTAGAGAAGATTCATTTTTCTCTATTTCTAGTCTAACATTCTTAAAATCGCCTGTTTCTTTGACTTTTATAAAGTAAAAAAGCCAAGCAGCAAAATTAAAGAGTTTAAAAGATGGACATCTCTGAAGTGCCTAGTTATCCATTTTTTCATTAACAATAGCACATTCTGTTATTGCAGGTTTTGATTTATAGCCTCAAATAGGCTTTGAAAATATAATAGAACATCTTTAATTAAATCCCCAAAACTCACGTTCAGGGATAAATAATAATCCATCAGCTATTTCATTCTCTAACAGGACCCAGGAGGACTTGACAGTCTTAATCACTTCAGCCATTTATACCTTCATTTTCAGCTTTGTTTCAGTTGAGCCATTTAGTGGGGTTTATCTAAATTACAGTATCTTTTTTTTTTTTTTTTTTTTTAATCACACTTCATAGCTGTAACACAGAAACTAATTTCAGGTGCAGAATGGAATATCTCTGAAGCACAGACATCAGTGACATAAGCACGTTAGAATGAAAAGTTACCTGTCACTGACTGATATTTGTCTCTGTAATGAGCTGAGGCATTCAGGAGCTGTGCCTCTAGTAAAATTAGGAGCCACCAGCAGCAGCACAGCAGAATTCTAAACATGTTAGAAAACATTTGTTTTCTTTATTGCAAAGGACAGTTGTTGAGTACAGAGATACTTTCATTAATGTAAACGAAGTTTTGAACTATTTCCCACCATTGCTACTGGTGTTTGGAAGGTCAAAGTAAATACTTACACATTTCCCAAACACTTATATCAATACGGTTATAGTTTCATTTAGCCACCTGGAGGACAAAATAGCATTTACAAGTATTTTTAGATTTTACCTTTGGTACAGTGTCTGGTTCTTTTAAAATATATTCTGTGTGTGAAATAAAGCAATATGACCTTACATCGTCATATTCACTTCTTAGATATCCATATGGCTGTCCCAAATTCCAGCTAAGGTAGAAATGACAGGGCACAACTATTCGTTCTATTGCACAATTTTGTTAAAGTAGGATCCCTTACTGTGGGTTTTGTTTCTAATTAATTTTGCTCTACTTTTATATCTTAAGATTTCCATAACTTGCTAATGTTAGACTATACAATGTTGACCTGTGAAGTGGTATTTATGTATTTAAACCCTATTCATATTAATATCATACAGTTTCAACATTTAACTGTTTCCCTAGAGTACTTTTTTCATATTATAAGGCTGCCACATGAACTTCTCTGAGTATCGGTTTGCCTCTGAAAGGACATAAGAATATGAGTATGATCTTTTTTCAGAATAGACAAATCACAAACAGATTATTACTGGAGGATTAATTAATCACAGAACACAAAAACTAAGGCACTGGGTTTTTTGGGGTTAGAGTTCCACCTTCAGTAAGCAGCTTCAAGAAGCATCTTCTTAAATAACTGTGCCTTTGCACACCAGTTAATTTCCGTCATGTGTGCAAGTGTTGAGAGGCAGTAGTAGAAGCCAATAGAAGTGCTGCCAGCATCACATGGTAGAAGTGCATACCTTTCCAGACAACATCCAGGCACTTTGAAATGAATGGAGGGGAGAATGCTGAAGGAGTGAAAGTAGTAGGAAATCCTGTTTGTTTCACACTGCAGAAACTAGTGAGACCTAAGCTGTATACCAGTGATGCCTAGGACTACCCTTTTTTAAGCTTCCTATCCCTCATTATGCACACCGCCCCTACAAAATGAGAATGAATAATGATCATGCCATGTTGGTCTCAAAAGATAACAGTATTTTTCCAGATTCTTTTGTATTGTTCTATGTGATCGTTTTTCCATGTTGAAACTATATAAACATATAAACTATGCATAATATTAAAATGTAAAGATTTTAAAAATTCAATTATCTCTTTGATAGCTTATGGGTCAAGACTGTTAGTGTGTCAAATAAATTTTTGTGCTATCAATATATTTACACTACTGTCATTCTTTCTACCTTGAATGAAAGCTCACTAGCAGGGATGTAAAATTCATACAGCATTCTGATACATCCTATGTGAGAAATGTTAAAAGTGCTAAGGCTTAGAATCATAGAATGGTTTGAGTTGGCAGGGTCCTTCAAAGATAATCCAGACCAACCCCCCTGCCATGGCCAGGGACACCTTCCACTAGACCAGGTTGCTCAAAACCCCATCCAGCCTGAGCTTGAACACTTCCAGGGATGGGGCATCCCTAGGCAACTTCCCCAGGCAACCTGTTAACAGTGTCTCACCACAATCATAGTAAAGGATTTCTTCCTAATACTTAATCTAAATCTACCCTCTCTCAGTTTAAAGCCCTTACCCTTGCCCTATCACTACAAGCCCTTCTAAAAAGTCCCTCTCCAGCTTCCTTGTAGGCCCCCTTTAGGTACTGGGAGGCTGCAATAAGGTCTCTCCAGAGCCTTCTCTTCTCCAGGCTCAACAACCCCAGCTCCCTCAGCCTGCCTTCGTAGGACAGGTGTTCCATCTCTTTCATCACCATTGTGGCCCTCTACTGGACCAACTCCAACAGGTACATGTCCTTCTTATGTTGGGGGCCCCAGAGCTGTACAGAGTACTTTCAGAAGAGTAAAGTGGTGGGAAAGAATCACCTCCCTCAACCTGCTGGTGCCACATTAAAGTGAACCAAGAACAATTTCATAAAGTCAATGACAGCAAAACAAGGCCAACTATATCAGATGTTCAAGTGATTATTGCTCACTTTTATTTTGTGATTAAGAAGTATTTATAAAAAGTGCTTTTTGAAAAACAAGAATTGCAATATGTAAGCCATCAAGTACTGTATGGGAGGAGGCAGGTGCTGGTGTATTTTGCTAACACTTAAATATTTAACATGATCATTAAATTTTATATTGCACATATGGATGTATTTCTAGCCAAGTGAATGCATGCAATAGAAATTTCAGCACTTGTCCCACATATTCAGTTTCAGAGAATCTTCCCCTTGTTCATAGTGAATTAACAAGTGAATTAGCAAAAAGCAACGTAAGCATGGATGCTGCATCTAAATCAAGTGAGCTTTGGTAAAGAATAAACAAATTGAGATGCAAGTGTTGCTGTTCCCTGCTGACTTTTTATATCACCACCTCTCTTCTTGGAAAACATTTTGAAATCTTTCATTAATGCATTTTCAGATGGTTCTCTTTTCATAAGACATTCCTTTAAAACTTCAGAAATGTTAAAAAAAAAAAAAGGGTGGAAGATGAATGCAGATTTATGTATGACAGTTCAGCACATTTAGCATATCTGAGTTGTCAATATATTCATGTTTGATTCAACAACAAAGCATGATTTAAAGCTATGGTAATTAAAAGGATATATTTTATGAATGTAATCTAGTAAAAAATTCCACTCAGGAAGTTCACACACTGAGAATCTTTAGATTCACAGCTCTCAGGAATACTGCAGATTCAGTCAGATTTACACGGCTCCAACAAACATGTAAAAACTTGTCCCTCATGCCTGTTCCCTGCAGCAGCCAAGTCCCTCGGTGGATCCCAGAAAGAAGCCGAGCATATCTTCTTCCCAGCAGAAAATTAACTTCATTCTTTTTATACTCCAGTCCACAAAACACACACTGAGGCTGCATCCATGCATAGTTCTAAAATTTCCTAACATCCTGAGGATCCTGAGGCTGAGCTGGGTGCTGCGAGAGCTTGTTGCATCTGCAGCTCGAGAGAGATTTCAACCAGTTAAATAAGAAATGCATTTTATGCAGTCAAAGAAAGGTCACACCCAGTGAGTAGAGCAAAGTAGGAAATATTCAGTGGCACCCACAGAATGCTGCTGTACAATCTGTGGGAAATGGCTTTTACCTTTTTCATGTGCCTTCTAGCACTGAAATCTGAGAATGATCTTAAAAAATTCAGAAGAAATTTTAACTTGGTCTGTGTCATTTTGCTTGTAGTCTTTTATTATGAGGGCAAAGGAAATATAAAAGATCAAGTTAAATTCACCTTCTGAAATTAATTCAAAGTTGCTTTTTTTTCCAGGTTTAAAGCATTTTTGTTGTTTACTAGGGCATGTGGTAGAAAATTTTTGTAGAACACTTAATGATGCAAACCCCAAAATGCACTTAATACTTTTTTAACCACTAGGCTGAGCTATGGAATTGTACTTTGATGACTTCTTTAATTTCATTCAGTAGAAGACAAGATCCACAGGAGCATCTGTAAAATATATGGGGGTGGGGGTGGGGGGGTGGGGGGGGGTGGGACACACGACCCAATCAGCAATTTTTCAGATTGTGGTATTCATTTGAGGGTCAATATCAACTCTCCTACAATCATAGCCATCACGATGCAAGTTGTAACAGCAGTCCATGACCATATGAAACACTATGGAGAAAATGTTTTTCCTTTCTCAGATTAGATTCCCTAGGAAAAACAGGCAGATCTGCATCTCTCACCAGTCTTAATCCAATGTTCATTTCCACTGTAAGGAAAAGTAGCTGCATTGAATGTGTAAGGCTATAAAATGCCAAACCTTTTCCAGTGAAAGTCAGTTGCTTGATGACCATCTCCACATTCCTCTAGGTTGGTCTGATGATATTCAGGGTCACCCATAAGTGCTTTAGTTCCAGCTAAAGTTTTATTTTACACGGTTAGGATTTATGTCTTAATCCTCCATTGTCTGCTGTACTTTCACCTTAAAAAAAAAATAACCAGTGATGGTTCTCTTAACTACTGTTTTAACTATTACTTAACTATATTAACTACGTGGCCTTGTTAGTCATTTAGGCCCAAAAAAAAACTGTTCAGGAGGAATCACAAAACTGGGTTTTGCCTTGTATAGTGTAACCAGACACCACACAGTTTTTGATCTCTGGTCATTCAATAATGTTGCCCACTCTCAAGATGGAAGCACCAGAAGATCTCTACATTTTATGATAAAATACAGGATTCTTTTATACCACTTTGGATTAACAACCATTAAATGACCTCAGGATCCATTATCAAAATTCCCTTTGTACTCACCAGGACTGGAAACTTCTACTTTTCATTAAAACCTGAAATCTCAAAAATTCATGGTAGGCAAAACTTAGAAAAAAACATTAATTACAGAAGACTGACACAGCACAATGGCAGCACTTGACAGTAATTCCCTTAAAGAATCATCCAGATGGCCATACGCTCTGGTGTCATCCTTTTGATACCAACACAGACATGTACTCACACAGTTCTGCAGTATAGATTCCAAATTTCAGCCATGTCCATCCACCAAAAATTAGACTTCATCCTGCATGTGACTGCCTCATAATGTATGCCTTTTGAACCAACTTATTTGGTCCACCATGGGAGAAAGAAGGAAATTTTTAGGACAAACTACCATTTTCAGCCCCATGGAAGTGAGCAATCCATCAGAAAAATCGTAAGTTATTTTCATAAAAATTGCTAGAAGATGTACCAAAAGTGACATTTCTAAACTGAATGATGTTACAGGGCTCTACTATCTGTTAGGATTTTGAGACTTTTATGCTAGAAGAAAAGCTGTGGTCTCTGATATGAAGAAACCTTGCTAAAACAACTTTCTGTAGTCTTTTGAGCTTCTCCTAACACGTGCACTCAAAGGGAAATTTTACTAATATTCTTATATATAATTCGACATTGTGAACTGCACTGCCACACCTGCATACATCTATAAAAGAGTTGGAGAAAAAAGGGAATAAACAATTTGGCATTCAGGTATTTCTGATTAATGTGCACGAATAATTCACTTCTGCTTTAACATAAACAACACCAACTTTTAGAGTAAACAAAGAACGAAGTGTAATTGTACTTAATAAAATACGCTGTTCCAGCTGTTCAGCTAAAGTTTTTTCAAGTATACATCTTGCCTTCATAATTTTTATTAATTAATTATTCAGTTTTCTGTTTGCTTATATGTTGTAGGAAGCTCGAATGTGGTGTAAAGTCAGAGAAAGGCTACATCTCTCTGTACATTTAGCTTGCTTGTACTAATCTGTCCTCCAAAAATTAAGATTTTTTTAAAAATAACATTAATAATTGAAATCTATTGTTGCTTAGCTCTTGATTTCTTCCTGTGCCTTTCAATGTAGTTTGTTTAAGCCAATGAAATGAAAGTTTTGATCACTATAGGAAAGTCTCTAACTTTTATACAAATTTGTTGTTGTCATTGAAAATTGAGATTAACTTTTACATAATGGAAAATTATGAATTGATTCAGTAAACATCAATACCAATCTGAGTTTGCAAAGTCAGACTTCAAGATTAAAACAGTGATTTTGCTGAGCAATTAACACTGTGTTTATATCTCCTATCAAGACCTCTTAAAAAAGGAATGCATGCAGTTTTTTTCAGACCTGTTAGATGAAGAAATTAATAGAAAGCAGTAGTCGTTTGGAAAATCACCAATATTTCAATTTTATTCCCATTCAAAAAATTCAAAATTGCAACTTTATTAGAACTGGAATCAATATTTATTATCTTTTATTGCTCTGCTGTCTTACCAAGCTGTCAAAATTGATGAATATTTTAAAGCAAAAGTTATTTATGGATATGAGAAGTGTATTGGTTCATTGCAGTTTACAAGAGTCAAACATCAATGATGAAAAAAACAATATCTGTAATTTTTCATATTCTAGTTGAAATTAGGATTGTACTGGAAAAAAAGATATTCATAATCATAAGCATTTGCAAATTAGTCTTCTCATGTTCCAGTTGTCTACATGTCCCACTCTGTTGTTCATTTTTTTTCCAAAATTACCAGTATTTTCAAGTTTATGCTGCACTTTGCTTGCGATTGGCCAACAATGGAGCTAATAAGATGTGACCCAGCTACAGTGAAAGCTGATCTACATATATGATACCCAAGTCCAGACATGTGTTTTTCCATATGTAGAATACCTAGCTGCTTTTGAAAGGACACAGTCCTTAGCCAGAGTTCTAGCTTCATGTATATCTGTTTTCTGTATGGTGGCCTTTTTTTCAGAATTTTTCCTTCTTATATAGTTCCCCTCCACACAATTATTTATTGTATTTCTTCAAGTTTCCTAAGGTGGGTTGATAGAAGTGAGACAATAAGCTTGTGGAAACAGGAAACAAACTATGGAAAAGCCTTGAGAGCTCTAAAATGCAAAAGTCATAATGACCCAGAGCTCAAAAAACTCATAAATGAAAACATAAAACCATATACCACTAATGCAGGCACCTTTAAATGCACTGGAGATCATGAACCTAGTAGTGTTAATCAGAACATAATTATTTTCTCCATGATGAGTTAAGACAAACAAACAAACAAAAACCTAGGTGTTTGCTCCAGCTCATACAGAAAGTGTATTATGGTTTGCTTTCAAAATCAAGCTCTAAAATGAAAGATGATCTGTAGTTGTCAACATCATGTATTTAAAAACTCTCATAGATCAGGACTGATTCTACACTGATGGTTTTGAGGTTACAGGTTAGAATGCAACTGTAATATTGCATTAGTTCACGCTTGCCCTGAACTTTTAAATTATTTGAGCTTGGAATTTGTTTTGATTTTTTTTTCTTCAGTAGTAATTTTGGGTCACAATAGAGTAATTGCTAACAATCTCAGGAAGAAAAAGGCAACTGAACAGATAAGGTTTAGTATTTGAGATACCTCTGTGGCAGTCAATTCTGCAAATTTCATTTTAAAAAATCTCATTGTAGACTTGGTCATAACTTTGCATTGTTTTAAAATTCAGCAACAGTATATAAAGAATGAGAATGAAAGTTTATCTTCTGGTGCTTGTTATCACTGTCTTCTTTGTGAGCAGAAATGGTAGTTCTCTTTTGCTATGTATTGGTGATGTGAAGTTACCTTCTAAGAGGAAGGAGAGATGTGAAAGTAAAGAGACAAGCTAACTGCTGAAGTCAGGCCAGTTTTGTTCCCCCTGTTTCTGTAATGACCTGATAGTTCATTAGGTGTGTATATTATCATAAAATTACAAAGAGCAATATGTAATATTTTCATCAAGCAGCAGTGAAAACTATGCTGGAAAATTATGACATTTGTATATAGTTTGGTGAGTAAGGGGGTTGACATTGTTTTTCTGAACATACAACTTTTCCTTTCTTTATTTTCTTTCCTTTTTTGGAGATATAAACAAAACAAAACAAAACGACGAAGAGTTTACATTTTCCTGTGTAGGGAGTTCACAAACCTTAGCAGATGGTACACATTTATTTCATGTGAGAAGTGGATTCTTACTAGTATTGTGTGAAACCACTAGTTATACTGCAAAACAAATAAGTTCACAAATCAAAATGTCAGAGTGATGGGTTCGTCTCAGACAACATCCACACTCTCACAAAGTCATGCAATCACCCCCACCATCCCCACCAGCAGGATGGGGGAGGAAATAGGAAGAACAGGAGTGAGAAAACTTCTGTGTCAGTATAAAGGCAGGGAGATTGCTAGCCAGTTACATTCATGGGCAAAACAGATTCATCTTGGAAAAATAATTAATTACCAATTAAAATACATGAATAAACAGAACAGAACAGAACAGAATAGAATAGAATAGAATAGAATAGAATAGAATAGAATAGAATAGAATAGAATAGAATAGAATAGAATAGAATAGAATAGAATAGAATAGAATAGAATAGAATAGAATAGAATAGAATAGAATAGAATAGAATAGAATAGAATAGAATAGAATAGAATAGAATAGAATAGAATAGAATAGAATAGAATAGAATAGAATAGAATAGAAAATAATAGAATAAAATAGAACAGAATAGAATAGAATGAAACAGAATAATTTGAGCTGGAAGGGACCTACAGTGATCATCTAGTTTAACTGCCTGATCATTTCAGGTCTGACTGAAAGTTATAGCATGTTAAGGACATTGTCCAAAGGTCTCTTAAGCACTGACAGGCTTGGGGCATTGATCACCTCTCTAGGAAGCCTATTCTAGTGTCTGAACATCCTCTCAGTGCAGAAATATTTCCCAATGTCCAGTCTGCACCTCTCCTAATGCAACTTCGAACCATTCCCACGTGTCCTTCCAGGTCTTTCACAATTTTAGTGGCCCTCCTCTGAATGCATTTAAGTACCTTAACATTGTTCTTAAATTGTGGGGACTACTCAGGGTGAGGCCTCCACCAATGCTAAACACAACGGGATAGTTAGCTCTTCTGACCAGCTGGTCACACTGTGTTTGATTCCTCCCAGGGTGCCATTTGCCTCTTTGGCTACCAGGGCATGTTCCTGACTCACATTGAGCCTGCTCCCAACCGGCACCCCCAGGTCCCTCTCTGCAGGGCTGCTGCATATATGTATATCTGCTTAGCCACTACAGAATGGCTGTGTCTAACTAGAAAGTAAAGAGAACTGTTATTTGCAGATCTTGAGAAAAACTCTATTAACTGTAGGTACCAGCCACTCCTCATCCAGTATATACTTGTGGTCAGTGTTACTCCACCCCAGGTGTGGAATCTGGCATCTGCTCCTATTATGCTTCATGCCATTGATGATTGCCCAGTTCTCCAATCTATCTAGATACCTCTGCAAGGCTTGTTGTCCCTCAAGAGAGTCAACAGCACCTTTCAGTTTGGTATCATTAGCAAACTTGCTAATGGTGCATTTAATTCTTTCATCCAAATCATTGAAAAAATATTGAACAGAACCGGCCCTAGAATTGAGCCCTGAGGAACAATGCTGGTGACACTGCCAGGCTGATATAGCCCCATTCACTGTAACACTTTGAGCCCTGCTTTTCAGCCAGTTCTTCACTTAGCACACTGTGTATCTGTTCAGGATGATGCGAGGGAATATTTAACTATTAAAATTTAACTATTGGTTAATGGGAAACAAAACTGAACAAACAAAACAGAAACAAACACTTACACACTTAGGGAAAATACTTGCTGTACTCTTCAGGCTCACTTTCACAGGCCCAGCCTCACTCTGAACGCCTCTCTTACCCATCTGAGTACACTTAATTGGACAGTGCAGGAGAGGTTGCAGCCAGGATTAAGCAATTTCTCAGTGCTGTTTCTTCCTCCTTATGCTTTTCTTGTCCACTGGATTGAGTTCTCCACAGGCTGCAGTCCCTTCCGGGGAGTACCTGCTCTCCCTCCTTTCTAGCCTTCATGTTTCCTTCGTAATTTCTCACCTTCTTTTTTTTTATTTTTTCCTTATCTCTGTCCAGTGGGGGTTTTCCCCTTTCTTAAGTATATTTTCACAGAGGTCCCAAATGTGTCTGATGCATACAACTATGGTCTGCAGCAAATCCATTGTGCATCTGGTTGGAACCAGCTGGAACCAGCTGTATTTGGTGCAGGGCAGCCACTGGTCTCTTCTCACAGTGGCCATCCCTGTGACACCTCAGCACCAAAATCTTGACACCTACATCCAATACAGGGTGTTTTGGTCAACACAGATTTAGCTTTACATTTTTCTAAAATTACTCAAAAGTGTCTTAGAAACAATTACGTCTTTGGTTTTTTTTATTTTCTTTTATGGTCTCTTTTTGTTACTTGTCTTTCTTCCGCCTGCACAATCAGTGAGTTACCTGTGAGTGTTTAGTTCTTCCTTTTTATACAAGCTGCTTTTTACTCCTAACACCAGTGTTTATGTAGAGTCTAATATATCCTGCATGTGAAAACAAAATCTAAAGAACTTTGGGGACACAGTATAACATTCAAGGAGAGAAAAGAACACCTCAAATTTAAAGGAAAATTAAAAAAAAATACATTAATTAAGTGTAGAGGTAAAAAAATAATAAAAAGAATCAGCAATCACACTAGGACCAAAAATACTGGAAAATTTGAAGTAATATTAGTAATATAAAGTAATATAAAGTAATTTTATATTAGTAATATAAAGTAATATTAGACAAGCTGATGGAAGAGATAAAATGTAAATGTCTGCCAAACCAAGTACCTCACAGCCTCACAGATCTACTATTTTCTTTCAAACATAAGTACGGGGGGAGGGGGATGTAATTTTTTTTTTTTTTCATTTAAATGTTTAATCTTATATTTTAATCTCTGGAAATACTTTGTTTCAGAAACAGGACTGATTGCACGATACATTGTTGTTGTTGTTGTTATCATCATTATTATTACTATTATTATTAAATTTATAAATATTTTCAAATATTTTTTGACAACATAAATCAGCAGTTCAGTGGAGTTATAGTATTGTTTGTTAATGTACCATAACCATTTTTCAGAAATTGCCAAAGTACCCATGACAGATAAGAAGCTGACTAATGCACTGATGACATTTCTAGAACTTGAGTAATGATCTTTTCGATCTAGAACTATTTTTCATTATGTTCAAAGTATAGTCTCCTGTTTTGTTTACAAGTTCAAATGAGCATGTTTTGCTCATTTGTGCACTGGGTCAATAAGATACATACGGTTGTGTGCATGCATTTTAACCATTTGTATGTGTATACTTCATTTGTTCATGGAAATGACAGCTGTATAGGTACTTACCACTATCTACAAAAGGGTTACTTGTCACAAGTATAGATTAAAATCTCAGTTACACTTTTTTTTTTATATATATTTTTTTCAGTTTCACATTCAGAATCTGAAAAGAAAAACATTTTCAGGAAAATATTAAGCAGCTAAGAAGTATTTATGTCTTGATAATTTGATATAATGGTAAGATTTTGCCTAATTAAGCTTCAGGTCACTATTTTAAAATCTGAATAAACAGCCTCATATTCTTCAGAATTAGTGGGTCCTCAGCACTTTTCAAAATAGAGATGTAGTAGTATGACTTTTTCACTTCTGAAAATGCCATGTTCAACATATGCATGTGTTCAATTTACCCTTTTTCTGTAGCTTTACTTTTTGTTTGCAGTCTGTAAGTGAAATACTCCCTGAATTACAAATATGGAATTACTGACAGATAGGCAGAAAATTTATTCCAATTTACTGATTTGTGCTACTAACCTCTGCTTTAGGAGAATTCTTCTTCTGCCTGAGCAACCGACTGTTTCTTCAACACATCTAGTATTTATCGAATTTCAGTGAAGAAACTCACTGAACATTGTTATTTTTTCCAGTGTGTTACCTAATCTCATGAAGATATTTGACAGCAACCCAATAAAATATATCACTGATATACATCCAGGGTGGGTGGGAAGAGTGTAAAGTAGGGGGAAACATAACTATATTCAGAGTTTAACAGAAGACTTGTTTTATTTTGATGGGACTCCAGAAGGTGTGAATTTTCCTTCCTCCTTAATAGCACTCCTGCTGGACAATTTGTAAATAACTTTACTCCTCATCAAGTATACTGTCAGGGAATCGCTCTCAGGGCTTGAATCCTTCTGAAGACACTTGCTATTTTCAAAATCTGAGTAATCTTACAATAATAGGCTGTCAATCATGTTTCATTCTTTTTCCTACCCAGTGTGTAGAGGCTGTCTACACAGAATAGGTATATACATGCCAATATCTTTGTTTATAACTATAACTTTTTGTCTACACAGATGAACTAGAAATTATTTTTCACTTGAAATCTATAAGCCACCGAATTCCTAGCAGATATGACTATTTTTTCTAATAAATTAAATTATAGCAATCTAAATGTCATGCAATGGACCATATTATTCAGTGTACCTGTTCAGATGCAGTAAAACTGTGGGAATCTAATATTTCAGTTTAACTACAAGGGTCTTTTTCCTTCCCACCCCACTCCCCCACCCCCCCCCCTCTGACTACAGAGCCACTACTCTTAATCAGTTCTTAATGTACTTTGTATGCCTTGGATTAGAAAACTTCATAACAACATTATGTTATGATGCTTTTATTTTTAGATTTGTTCAATTATTTTGTGTTTTCATACAGCTGGAAAAATTTTAGAGTGATAACAAGAAATAATACAAAAATGTATTTCTCATGGCTCCATACAAAAATTATACTTTTGTTAGAGTTTATATAAAAAATAGTTTGTATGTTAGGATAATATTTTCATATAAAGATTATACTGTATATATTAGTTTCTATAAAGACTAATATATTATTTCATATTTCTGTATTTTTGAAGTATAATACACAGACCACTGTGGTTTTTTCCATCACTATTCCTTAAAAAACAGGTAACTGTGATCTGTTCAGAAATTTAGCTTGGGTTCCCAAATCTAAGATATGATTTAACTCTGTATCAAGCTGCAAGACAGTTATACTTCTTACATACTAACAGAAATTACTGATTTTGCTAGACAAAGTATCTGCTGACACATGCACAGCTCTCTGGGCTTTTTCCTTACTGTCTTGGTTTGATGAAAGTCTTAAAAAAACTTGTCAGTGCCAACACAACAAAGAACAAAAACCAAGAGAATTGGAAACTTGAGAATGCCTCCAATTGCACTGGGAAATGACAAGTAAGCTTTTAGGAATAACCCATAGGATAAATGTCAAAGTTATTACTGGAGTGTTCAGAATGAAGTTCCTCCTAGAAATACTTTGATAGACTCAGATAACGGTGAAAGTAGAGGAGAATACACACTAGGAAGCACACTCAAAAAAACCCCAAAATCACCAACACACACACAGTAAAAGGGAAGGTAAAATATTGTCTTTATATGTCTGTACTGAAACTATTCTATTATACAAATGTCCATCTGGCATATTCTAAAGCTATGTATGTACAATACATATCAGACAAAGATGGAGTTTTTTACATTACAAAATATTTTCTCATGTTGTAAAATATATATATATATATATATGTAATTATGATGTTAATTAACTACTAAAGAAACTAACTTTATTATCTTTGGAACAATACAAAATACATCCTAGAGGTCTAGAATTATAAAATCACAGAATTATTTATGTTGGAAAAGACCCTTAAAATCATCATCTCTACCACCTAACCAGGTCCCTAAGCAGCACGTGTACACATCTTCTAAATAGCTCCAGGGATGGTGACTCAACCACCTCCCTGGGCAGCCTGCTCCAATCCTTGATCACCCATTCTGTGAAGAATTTTTTCCTAGTACCCAATCTAAACCTCCCCTGGCATAACTTGAGGCCATTTCCTCTTGTCCTGTCACTTGTTACTTGGGAAAAGAGACCTACCCGCACCTCACTGCAGCCTCCTCTCAGGTAGTTGTAGGGAGTGATAGCATCTCCCCTCAGCCTTGCTTTTCTCCAGACTGAAAAAAAACCTAGTTACCTCAGCTGCTTTTCATAGCACTGGTGCCCTAGACCCTTCATCAGCTTCGTTGCCCTTGTCTGGACACAACTGCAGCACCTCTACATCCCTCTTAATGTGATGGGCCCAAAACCATACACACTATTCAAGGTGTGGCCTCACCAATGCCAAATACCGGGGGACAATAACCTCCCTAGTCCTGCTGGCCACAGGGTTTCAGATACAAGTCGGGATACTATTGGCTACCTTGGCCACATGATTACAATGCTGACTCAGATTCAGCTGCCTTTTTATCAACACCCCCAGGTCCTTTTCTGCCAGGCAGGTTTTCAGCCGCTCTTCCCCAAGACTGTAGCATTGTATGGGGTTGTTTTGATCCAAATGCAAGTCCTGACACTTCCCTCTTTTAACTTCACGCAATTGTCCTCGGCCCATGAACCCACCCTGTTCAGATTCCTCTGTAGAGCCTTCCTGCTCTCAAGCAGATGAACACTCCTCCTCAATGTGTCATTTATAAACTTACTGAGGTCACGCTCAACCCTCTTATTCAGACCATTGATAAAGATATTAAACAGGACTGGTCTCAGTACTGAACCCTGGGGAACACCACTTGTGACCTGGCACCAGCTGGATTTGACTCCATTCACCACAAGTCTTTGGACCCTGCCATCCAGCCAGATTTTTACTCAGCAAAGAATACGCCTGTGCAAGCCATGACCAGCTAGTTTGTCCAGGGCAATGCTATGGGAAACAGTTTCAAAACCTGTATTAAAGTCCAAGCAAGCAACATCCACAGCCTTTCCCTCATCCACTGATGGGGCCATCTTGTCATAGATCATATAAGTCAAGCAGGACTTGCCTTTCATAAATCCATGCTGATAGGACCTGAGCACCTACTTGTACTGTACATGCCATGTTATGGCACTCAGAATGATCTGCTCCATAACCTTCCCCAGCACAGGGGACAGGTCAAACTGTAGTTTCCTGGATCCTCCTTCTGGACCTTCTTGCAGATGGGCATCACATTAGTTAACCTCCAGTCTTTTGGAACCTCCCCCCTAGTCAGGAGTGCTGATAAATGATTGAAAGTAGCTTGGTGAGTCCTTCCACAGACTCCCTCAGTATTCTTGGGTGGATCCCATTTGGCCCTATAGACTTGTGTGTGGCTAAGCTGTGTATCAGCTTGCTAACTGTTGCACTGGGATTACAGGGCTTCATTCTGATCTTCGTCCCTGTCTTCCAGCTCAGGGGGCTGGGTACCTGGAGAGCAACTGGTCTAACAAGACTGAAGGCAAAGAAGGCATTAAGTACCTCAGCCTCTTCCTCATCCTTTGTCACTGTGTTTCCTCCTGCACCCAATAAAGAATGAAGATTCTCCTTAGGTGTTGTCCTTATGGAGCTGTTCGCTGTCATCTTTCTAAAAGACAATATACAGTCTCATGGTATTAATTACAAATTTGTTCTTGAAGGACCTGAAATTGTTCCTGTGGCTGTAGCATTGTATAAGCTAACAGCTTTTGAAAAGTGTGAATATCACTATGGTATTTACTGTTCATTAACTGTAAGGAGGAGAGAATGTTCAGTGCAGAAAAATAATGACGACCATTTGTAATATCGACTACAAACAGCTGAAAACTGGAGACCTTTTTTTTTAAAAAAAACACCAACTTTATATATATATTTCATTAAAATATCTTCTTTGACCCTAACACCTAAAACCAAGTAAAAAAAGTTGTTTCCAAAGCCTGGAATCTTACTGTAATGACACACAGCAGTTTCTGGATCTGCCCTGCTGTCTGTGTTGTCCAGAAAATTTTAGTGTCTTTATGTGTAAAACCATGGACTGGGATTTACCTAAAGGAGTAACTGCTACTCCTTCTTTGATTCAGTTGCAGGGAGCACACATGACTGGATGGGGAGGGATTTGCTAGCAGAACTGTTCTTAATAATTCACTGTTCTTTTTCATACCTTCAATGTGTTCACCTTCAGGTTACACCGTACACCCATCCACAAACTCATCCACTTGGTAAAAGGTAGGGTATGTTGCCTGTCTGAGAAATGGCTTGTTTGTTCCCAGATAATGTCTGTTTTGAGTTTGTTGTTCTGTAGGTGTGTATCAGACTTCTAAAAATGATTAGGAAAGAATGCTAAAAGTGCTTCAGTGCTTATAGTAATTTTACTATATTACCTGTATAGGGTAAAACAGGTTAAACAATACACAGGTATCTTGGGCAAATCTTCTTCCCCGTGGATTCAGGAATGTTATTTGACATTTTTTAGAATTTGGTGGTTTACTAGCCATCAGATTTTTGTTCCCACAACACAAAAGTGTTCCCACTCTCTTGCAATCTCTAGGTCTTTCCACCACCTGTGAATGGCCTTGCCTCTTTTTGAGTGCTGGCCTAGAGAAACAGGACCAACTGATATGAACTAGGAACTGCAAGTACCACAATACAATCTGCAGTGCATCAGTCCCTTTCCTAGTCTTTTATTTCAGATCCCAAGGCTGAGCTAAAATTTGACCACCTTTAACTGGATTACTCATGTGCGTGGTGATAAGAGCAAACAAGAGGACAGTGGAACCCAGAAACACTTTTTCATGTATTAGGATAAATGACATTCTTTTTCAAAGACAATGCTAAATGAAGAAATGTCATTAACCAGTCAGGTCCTGATACTCTAGGCTGGAACACAGTATAATAGAACAAAGCAAGGAGTGCAGCCACAATTAATTTATAGTGTTATTTCTATCTAGCAGATCAGATTTTACTTTTCTTGTAGAAGTAACAAATGTGATGTTTTCTTGGACTAAAAGACTGAACTGATAATCATAATATGTCGTTGTTTTTCTTTCCATAAGAGAAGAAAAGGTTTATTTCTTTCCTTCTTAAATTCCTTACATATGACATTGGTTTACAGAGCTGAGCAAGGCTTTTGAATGGACATTAATGATCTCATAGTTATTTTGCAGCCAGCAATTGCTGAACTTCAATTTTATTAAGCATTGTGTTACCATGACTGCTAGCTTTAAATTCATCTGTTCATTAACAATGTCAAAATTTTGTGTTAAACACAGTCCCCCTGTATAGGCTTAGATAGTCCTCTCTCTCCCACATCTTTAAAGGTCTTACTTCATTATCAGTAGATAATAGATTCCAGAGCTAGCACCTCAAGTAGCTAAGAATATCTCTTACTAAATACAAATAGTACCTCTAACTTTCAGGGGAGCTCTTCTGCACATCACAGAGGTATATTTCCAGGGTCAGATGTATGAGAAGGGTAGAACTGCAACAGTTTCTGATCCAAAATTTGAACTCCAAACTTTGACCTGCAGCTTTAGAAGTCATTGGTCAAAGTAGTGAGACAGCTTGTTCAACCATCATGACAGAGAAAATGACCTTGAAGTCAAAAATCACTATCTAAAGTCATCTAACTCTCTTGTGAGCTGATTGCTAGTCAAGTTACTGTCAGAAATGCTGCCATCATTCTGTCCTCTAAGTAGGTGAAATTTTCCACAACATTGTCATTAATTTATGCATAAACTCTGGTTCTTTTCAATAAAAATTATAATCTTCATTACATTGTTTGAGAGAAAAAGAGCAGAATTCTGAACTGTGACTGAGTACATCAGGAATACATTTATCTGAGATGGCAATGTGCAAATGACTAGAAACATATCTTCATCTGTAAATACATAAGGTTACTTATGCTGTAGCAGTTTTTAGAAAGTTTTATTCGGTTTTGAAAAGACGTTATGGATATGCTTGTTCCATTGCTTTAAAATAGTATTTTATCTACATTTCTGGGGAATTAGAAATACCCAGAGTTTCTGTTCTATATACTATGACATAATGATTGATGAAATGTAGGGTTTATCAAGCTTTAAATAATAAAGACATTCTTTCCCATGCAAAGAAATTATTTTTTTCACTGTGGCCTTGTCGTCTCACTAATTCTCACATAGGTCTGTGTAAAAGTACAGATGGACTGTTTTCTAGGACAAGACACGCTCTAAAGTCAAGTGATTTTTATAAAGCAGCTGTATGTTTCAGTAATTAAAAAATGTATATTTTTAAGTCATATGTAATGGTTTTCATTTATTATAATAAAAGTTCTTAACATTGCTTTTGATTGAAATATTATACATCCCTAAAATAGTATTATAATTTTATTTTTTTAACTTCAAACCTCCCAGTGAAAAATATTAAATTCTCAAGGTAATAAAATAGATAAATATTTCTAGACTATATGTTTGGCCTCGCCCAAGGAGTGTCGCCTGGGATACCCTTGAATAATAAAATAATAAAAATTGCAGTTATTTTTTGTAAGCTGAAATTTTTGCTCTTTGTGTTATTATTCTGCATTGTAGCTTGCAGAAGTTATAAATATTCTGTGACTATATCAAGCCATGACACTTAAAGTGTTTCAGGAAAACAATATAAATATGCTTATATTCAGTGAAATAAAAAACAATAGGCATCTGCAAAATGAACTATCAGGAATAGTTCTGCAAGTACAGAACAATCTCAGAACAGTTTCTCTCTATAAATGTACTTTTAAAAATGTGATTATTCTCTGGTAAATATTATATATATATGCTTTTTAATATTACAGTATTCCATTGTTACTATGCATTCTCTTTTTTCAGGTTGTACAAGTTTAATTTTCAAAACAGAGCCAGCAGCAAAATGTGTGTACATGTAGATATGCACAGAATATTTTTGTCCTCATGGAGAACAAAGCACATACCCAGAAATATTTGTGATAATACTGTCAGAAAAGAGCAGTCAAACAACACCTTTTAAACTGTTTTTATTTGATATATGTTCCTTTCCCCTTTTAATTTAAATTAGTTACACTGGATTATGGTATCTGCTGTAAAAGCTGTTAGGATGATCTACTTCTGTTCTTCTCTTTCTCTCTCTTCTCCACCTACCTACCCCCCCACACCCCGCCTTAGTACAGGACAAAATTCGTCTTATTGGTACAATACTTTTTCTCATAGAAACATGGTAGAACTCTAATCAAACAGACAGAAACACAATGGTTTGTTTCACTACTCAAACAAAATCTGTTCTCATTTAATCCATACTGTTCCTAGATATACCTTCAGAGCACCAGATATAGAATTTTTTGTAGTTTTTTTTCTTTTTGCTTTTGTTGTGTTGGGTTTTTTTCCCACTAAAATTTAGAGCTACGGTATTCTAATTATTTAATTATATTAATTATATAATTTTATTATGCATTCAAAGGAAGTCAGGATGTTTCCTTTCTGAAATTAAATATTAAAATAAAAGAGGGGAAATTGTAAATTACTTTCTCTTTGTAAAAAATTTCATTGGCTATATTACACACATTCTCAAAGTATGTGGTACCATCCATTTTCACAGCTACAGTATCAGTTTTTGCTGTTTGAAAGAATTCATCAACTAGAGTTGTATTCATTTATTTGGTTGAAAAGTTTTCCTTCCTTAGACATAACTACACTGTTAAGGAATGTAATAGAGAATAGAAATAATAGAAGTAGGCTCAGCAAACTCTCTGAATTTCCTGTCTAAAAAAGTCCTCCCTTACAGTATTTTTTACTGAACTTAATTTGACAAAAATTAAGTACAGTGCACAACAGTAATGACAAGAAGCTGTTTACAGAGAAAGCCTATCTCTGTGCACTGTGTCCAGTTACTGTGCTGCTTATTTTATTTTATTTTGGTTTGTTTTGTTTATTTTGTTTTGGTTTATTTTTTTATTTTATTTTATTCTATTCTATTTTATTTTACTTTTAAATCTCTTGTATTCCAAACCTTTTTTCAAGTAGAGATACCTTTTATTGAGTGTATCCAGGGATATATTCAGATTGCTAACTGTTGGATAGCAAAAAATCTAATTTTGTACTTTCTCCTAAGACTGGGTTAAACTGAAATTTTGATTTCACTGATTAATTTTTACTAACTACATTGGAAAAGGCAAGTAGTAATCCAAGAATTGTAAGGCGATTGAGGAACTTCTCAGGGAAAATTATACAATGCTGTTTTAAAATGCAAAGTCACTGAGCTGTGAGTATCCAGAAGAGAGATTCAAAGATTTCTTCATGATCTTAAATATCTTCACTAGTGCCCTTGGCAAAAGACATTAAGCCAACCTGATTAAGATTTGAGAGACACTACCAGAAGAAGTTCAGAACAATGTGTAGGAAAACTTGATTCTCATAAGGGTCAGAGTAACAGAAATGGGGTGAAATTTAATAGTTCAAATGGCAGGATCATGTATTTCGGGGCTAATAATTACTGTTGTCAGTTCAGGTTCTAAACTTAAAATGATGGAGAAGAAAACAAAAGAAAATATTTAAAATTATTAATCAAATGAGGGGCTACTTTTAGAGAGAGATATACTAATGTCATGTTCAGTCTGGCTAATGTCACACGTAAATTTGGCTCTTTATAAGAAATATAAAATAAATTTGGAAACAATTATATCTGAATAACCTTAGATTACAGAATTTATCAAATAAAAGGATCAGAATAATTTATTATATTTTTAATGAAACAGAATTATATTACTGGTTAGAAATACAGCTGGGAAGTAAATGCCACACAAGGAGTGAAAGGGCAGCATTTACCTAAGTAGGAATGTATGCACATTGGCCATGAACACATTCAGCCAGGAAACAAATTTATGTCCACCAGAAGAAAAACATTCAATTAAGAGAGAATAATTACCAAATTGGAGTGTATTAAGAAAAGAGCTACCCAATAACTGCAACTATAGAAAGTTATCGAAGTCATTTGTCCAGGAATTTCCTCACCAGTCCTATGTTCCTATTTTAAATTTATACAAAGGAAACAACATAATTTATTGAAGTTCAGTATTTGTTCAAGTAACCAACCAAAAACCTGATAGTGCAATTAACCTATTTCAACACAGTAAAACAGGACTTTTGACTATGTCATAGTCCACCTGACTCCTCCCTTGTCCCTGGCTGGAGAGGATTACACTGAAGCGTCATGCTACTACCACCCTGAAGTAGGTAGCCCTGTACAGAGGCAATTCAGGTGTTTAGTGAGATAGGTTGGTCTAGATGTGGGGATGCTCATACTTAGCATTTATTTAGATTTTCATGCCTTCATTTCTTTTTATTATGAATCAGCAAATTTATATAAACTATAATTTTAAAGTATTTTTTCAGAAGATATTACTTTATTTCAAGCATTTTTCACATGATAAGATGTGAGGGATGAAGTGATAAATTCAAGTACAAAACTCTGGTACAGCTCTATGGCCAGACTGGCTTGTAGAAAGGCACTGAAAACCTCTTTGGAAGAAATCAGCTGTTGAATAAACTGATTCCTGCAGGGTTTAAGAGATAATAGGCATGAAACGGCTCACATTTATTTATTTATTTATTTATTTATTTATCTATTTATTTATTTATCTATTTATTTATTTATCTATTTATTTATTTATCTATTTATTTATTTATTTTATAATTTTCAAGTTATTGCTGAGTCATTTGATGACATACTGTGTAAACTGTGAGGAGAAACCAGTCAGAAAAAAATTATTTGCCTTTTGTGTTGACCTGATTTGTTGCAAATGCTGAAGCAATATATTAATTCATGTGCCAGGAACTTAAGGGGCTAGCAGAGTTTTCAAGTAGGAGTTTAAAAGCAAAAGCAAATATTCTGCAATTTCCATACGTAGAATCAGTCCTGCAATGGAGCATAAAAATACTTTGAAACAATGTGTTATATCTATTTTAATGAAATAATGTCCACAGAAAGACTATTAGGCTTTTATTCTATCTCAACAAAATGTTAGGTTTTTTTGGTTTTGTTTTTTTTTTTTCAGGTAAGCAGCTATTTCTGATTACCTGTGTCTTAATTTTAGTACTTAAAATTATAATTAAACCATTGGGTTCTCTCTCATAATATTTCTTCAAGTATATTCCCCAGATTAATTTTTTCCATGATGTGTTGGTGGATAATTATTCTATTTAGTAGAAAGGAGCGTACAAGCTGCTCCCTGATTTTTTTTTCCCCAGAAGTTTATCACATGTAATATTTTGTAATAACCCTCTTCTCTAGAAATCTAAATCACAAAATCCATGTTCACACGTTATAAAGAAAAACTGTTTAAAATATACTTTCCTTTGAGATTACTTTGTTATGACTGTTTCATTCTCAACAGAAGTAACAGATAGCAATGACTGCCTAATATAATATGATGTTGAATTCCATTAACATTATGATTACTCTACCAAAAATATAGTACATTCAACCAGTTAATATTTTTATTCACTTGTCAATAAAAGCTTTTACTTCTGCATCAAAGTGCACATTAATTTGTGCAAGTTCACACAACAAATAAATGAATTTATTATATCAAAATTATAATAATGGCCAAAAAGAAAAGTATTCTATATGTAGAATAATGAAAAAATTGCTAGCCCAATTATGATCTTAACAGCCTAATCAAAATAAAACAGGTAGTTATTAGTCCAGTTATAGCAATGCTTACACTTTGCAGCCCAGATTAATGCAGTGAATTCTCACAAATAATGTAATGAAACTTGTTACTTGAGAAAACTCACTAGTATCTGTTGTCTTTTCATCACTATACTCCTTTGATTTCACCCCAGGTCCTAAGGCTGAGACTTCAGACTCTTTGAAAACAGAAGTGGTGTGTTATTTTGGATAGCTGTTAAGTCTCTCTAAGCCTCTACTGGGAGGAGTTCCAAGTAAACAGGGCAGATATGTTTGTATACATTTCGATGTCTCAGCATGCTTCCTTCTTGGTGCTTCCCAGCTAAAGCCTGGAATTGTATGCTCACCTTCCCCAGATTCCAGGGATGTAAGGATCCATCGCTGGTTACAATGGGACTCTGATCTTCTCCAGATACAGCATTCAGAGAGTTGCATCTCTAACTTGTTTAACAATGGTCATTTGGCAGCTGGATGCTGGTTAAGGCAAGCTAAAATGAGAAAGGAGCCAAAGCCAATCCAGCCAATTCCTGAGACCCCACATTGCCAGGCTAACATACAGCAAAAAATTTATTTATTGGTGTCCAGTATACTTCTTTGAGGAGAATGTTTCCATCTTTGAGAAGAATTAGTTCCTTTTACTAAGATGCCTTTGTAACAATTAATTTCAAATATATAACTTTTTTCAGAGAATGTAATAAATGAATCTGCAATTTGTCTTTAGCTTATAGGAAAGTCATCTCACAGGTTTGGAAAAGTTAATGGATAATGAGCACTTTAGAGTCCCTGAAGAAAAATTAAGGGAGTGGGAACCTAAGAATTCAGTCTGAAACTGATGGACAAAATCTTTATGCAGGTACTTGAAGTATCTCATAATTTTTATTGCTGCGGAGAATAATTCTTTAATAAAATCCATATCCCTCCCCCACCTGTTATTAAAAAAAAAAAAGGGGGGTGGGGGCAGGGGGAGGTGTGTGTGTGGGATTGTATGCCTGCCGTCTTGCCTAGCTCTGGTTCTAATTCAGCCCATTGAAGAAACATATGAAACTCAGAAAGGTGTTCCCTCTTTTTTTTTCTTTGTTTTTTTTTCTTTTTTCCCTATAATTGTGCCATAACAAAATTTTAACCAAGAATGTCAGCACATACTGTGACTTTTCCTTGCCCAAAGAAACTGTTGGTAAGAATTCCCTGATGGCTTCTTCTGAGTGAATATAATTTGACCCATCGTAATT